>NW_004567115.1:2973795-2983638 GCF_000260355.1 Condylura cristata | reverse complement strand
GCCTGTTCTGTTCCCCACTCTGTCTCTGGTGAAGCCTCTCACCGCCCCTGAGCCTCTGGCCTGTACCCCAGCTCTGTATGCACAAATAAATAAATCTTCAAAAAAAAAAAAATTCTGTACATCTGTTTATCATTTAGTCTACCATTGACTATGTATAAATAAAATACCCAACATATCCACCAGTCTTAATAAATTTACCCTACAACAGACTTCATGGACTAGTCCCAAAAAATAAAGATACTTCCAAACTTTAGACATTGCTCTGGAAAATGACATCTTTAAGATTCTGACAGACAATCCCAGAAACAGTTAGATGGCATGGACTGATCATTTTAGATAAAACATGAGGATTAACTCATGAGTAACTCTGGAGACCGATGAATATAAAAACTGAGTTGGTCGCAACATAAAAACAACCTCCCCAGGAGCCCAGACAACCATTCCTGCTCCTCATTTGCCCAGGCAAAGAAGACTAAACTGAGATATCAAATATTCTCTAGTGGGTCATTTTCTATAGTCTATGTATATAAAATGCTAACATATGCTTTCTCAAGGTTTAATTGACCATGGTTTCACATACTCAGTTCTAATGAATCCTCAAGCATCTTGTGTTTTGTTGAAAACTCTGCCTATTAATTTATCCAGGTTATCTCTACCTAATGAAAGATAAGTAATATTTGTGCTTAATTTTAACATATTCTTAGTGTACTTATTTTTTTAATAAATAATAAAATTTGACATATTACTTTTATGCACTCCTGTGTAAAATTTTATACAAAGCAAGTTGTGTAGGAATTGTACTTGCTATTCAGTCTCTCATAAGAACAAATCTGGAAAGTATCAATTTATAATCAATATAATTTATATTAAATTATTTTTATGAATTGAGATTGTATCTGCAATTACTTATTTGAATGAATAACATTTATGAATGATTTAGTATTAACAATTAAGATTTATGAGAAAGATATATACTGAACGGAATACTGCTAATTCACTATGCTTTATAGTTGGTCATCATTCCCTTCAAGAATAGTTTGCTGAGCATGTACCTTGAGAATATGGAGATCAATGTAATGATGTAGAATACATGACAATTATCAATTTAAATCAGATATATAATTCATTTTGAAGAGTAAGTCACATTAAGTGCAAAATGCAAGCATTATGCCAAAGTATAATTTCAATGATTCTTTAAAATTTAAACTCCCAATAAGCAGTCAGTTCAATGGCTTAGTAATAACATACATATTTTTGTCTTATTTCCCATTGTTTTTAATTACTTTGCAAATAAATATTTTATTTCACAAGTTACTCAATAATACTAAATATTCTTTCATGTTATTTTATTCCTACCACAAATAGTTTGGTATTAGGGAAAAAATAGAGATCAGAAAAAAGCAGGGCATAAATTCATCCTGAAAGAACAATACTCCAACCACATGCAAAACGTGATTAATGTCAGACAAAGGAGATTAAGATTCATTTGATGAATTTAGAGTCTGTGTTTTTTTTCTCTCAGATTTACTTTCATTTTATATAATGTGTGTGTGCATGTGTAAGTCTATTGTCTATTTCTGGGACTTGGGGACCATAGTTATGCTGCTAATTCAGTTTAGGGGCCATTCTGAATTCTAAAGGAGGTTCAGTAGAGCTAGTTAGATTAAATATAAAGGAGAAAATGGCAAAATCTGTTTATTATTGTCCACTTTCATAAAAACAAGTGAAAATCAGTTCTTTAGGCCAAAATTGAGGTTTAAGCTTCAGACATAAGTAGAAAATCAAGTATCACTTCCTTTCTTGCTACAAATAAAAGAAAACAAACCATAAAGCCAGGACAGCAGGAACCTGGCTCTGTAAAAGTGCAATCAAAGCTGCTCTGTTGATCACTCAGCAATGAACATGGAGGGGTAATCTGGGAACCTGCCACCACCATGACGCTTTTAGTCCTAGTTAGCAAATACCCCCTTCTAAGATGAAAGCTGTCTCCTATGAGTAACCATCAGGGCCATAAGGTTGAGAAACCCAAATGAAATCAAATTTTCTTGTTCAAATGCCATTATAAAGCAGGCATATTTTAGAAGCAAATGGTGTTTAACTTTACCTATTTTCTTACCAAATGCTAAAAGTTACATGGTCATGACCATATTTATTCTTATGTGCTCTGGAATATACGTAGTAATATAAAATGTATCATAGTATGTTATTAATTTTTTCCAAGGTAAAATTAATTTGCAATTACAGACCACACAATTCATCATTCAGTGTTATTCAAAAACACTTAGGCACATAACAACATCTTCTGATAATAATATAAATAAATGGTAGAAAAGGTGAAGAAAAAGAATCAACAGTAGTAGTATTAGGAGGTTCATATCATGTTCTTTTATCTTTGTAGAGCATTTTTTTTTGATTGTATGAAAATACTTTAATAGTGATGAGTAATAGCAGTAGTAGTGGTGGTAGTTTAAATTTTTTGTCACACATACATAGAACTCTGTATAACTTGAATTAAACTTTGCTGAGTTAAACTCTAAGTGAAAGTAGTATTTAACAAATACTGCTTTAGAATATTAAGGGAAGATTTTGTTTTAATAATCTTTCTACATTTAACATGTGAAAATTCCTGTGAATGCAATACAGGTTCAGTGAAAATTGTAACAAAAATTAGTTTTCTACCCTCTCAAATAAATTTTAAAAATAGCAATTAAATGATTTTTAAATATGTTCTTGACAAGTACATAAAATTTTAAGGAAAATGGTAAGACAAGTATCTAAGAGAAGATTATTAATTTTATAATATATATGTTACATATATACATATATATATGCAACTCTATTAAAGAAAGATGGTCTTCAGGGTTTATACCTTTTTTCTTTTATGTGATGGAGTTTAAAAAGATGAAAGGCAAGCTTTTTGTGTTTATATCAGGAGAATAAAAGCAGCTCGGTATGAGAAAAGGACATTCCATGAAACACTATGTCAGAAACATTCTCAGTCAGAATTCCAGAAATAGCAAGATGTTAAATAGATAATTAAAATGTCTTCAAGGTTTAAACCATAGGGACTTAGAGTTTTAATCATGTAGTGTATATTCATCAGAAGTTTTTGCTTTTATCTTGATTAGATTTTGATGCTGTCTTTGGAGGAAGAAAGACCAAGCTCTGTGCTTCTGAAATACTTTGGTTTGATATAATCTGATATTAACATGCTTAACTCAAAATAGAAGCCTTCAGCAATGCTGTCTTGCAGAAACATAATGGGCTTTTCCATTTCTGATGAAATTGGAAAACTGTGAGAACTTCTGTGTTATGGCAAGAAATTGTGTTACCTGTGGTGTTAGAGTTTTGTTTTCAGGGAAGGAAGCAAATGACATTATAACTAATCACAATTTTAATGTAGATATGATTTTTTTCAAATATATATTTTAATGTAACACAAACATATGAACACAGATTTGATAACAAGGTACTTATTGTATAAAAAAGTAAGTAACTTAAGTAAGTATTGAATAATTTATGTCATAAAAGATGTACAGTTTAAAAATTTAACTATTTTGTGTCTCTTCTTGTGTGTGTATTCTTTCTTTCTTCACTCTGTAGAAGAAAAGATATAAGTATATTTCATGATAATGGTACAACAAAAAGTGTTTGAGAATATTCATGACAAATACTAATTTCACATTAAAATAACAATTCCTAAAATTATATTTAGTACCTAATAAATATACAGTAGTGTGAAATATCATTGATAGCTAAAAAGATCAAAGCTTATTGCATTGTTTTCTTGATCAATTCTTATATCAGCCCTGGTGTCATATTAAACAAAAGATCTAAGCATGAGTTACTTTTTATAACTTCAATAACATAATGAAAGCAGAACAGATATTTCTACAAGCTATAGAGGATGAACACATTGTAAATAATAGTCATTTTCCTTTCTTACCAAAGAAAAGAAAATTGAAATCATCATAGAACAAGATACCTGAAGAAATGAAAGCATTTCAGAACTCTCCATATTTCATATAGCATAAAAAAATTAGTCTCATTTGTTTGTCACATTGCATGATAGGAATAGAGAGATAACAATCATAGATAGATATGTAGATAAATAGCTATATAGATAGATTGATAAAAAGATAGAGACAGACAAATTGATAAAAAGATCATATTAATGAAAATGAAGATATTCTTATTCACACATGAGTTCTAAGTAACAAAACTGCACATTCTTTCATTTTTTGGCTTAATTGCTGGAATACAGATGAGGTGAGGAAATTTCTGTCCTTTGCACATTAGAAAAAGTAACTGGTAGCAAAGCAAAATGCACTTTATTCAAAATGAATTTGGAAAACAACATCAATTAAATTAAAATAATATAATAACTTCAAAACATTATTCACAAATTAAAATTTATCATCAAAATTTAATAATAAAGTGTCAAATATAATACTTTTAAAGTAGTTTATAGTATAGACATAAAATATATGTCTATACTATATGTCTATACTATATGTCTATAATGTGTAAATATATTATATATTTGGATTATACTATACAAATATAGTTTATAAAATACAGTAAAGGTAGAGTGGAAGTTTTGATTAGAATTATTTTACATTTATTTAATTCATCATAAAATGTCTTAATCCTTTAATCAACTTATCTTTTTATTAACAATATTATCTTTGCTGTTTTATTTCTTGTTTGAAATATAGTTGAAGTAGAGCTATCTTTAGATTTCCTTTATATACATTAGTAAAACAATAATTTTACTCATATTGAGAAAAAAACATGTAAGCTAAATAAAGCAAAAATAAACTGTTGTTTATTAGTGGTTACAAAAAGGGAAAGACCAATTAGTGGTTACAAAAAGGGAAAGGACAAAGGGATTTGGTAATTCAGAGAAACAGGGACAATGGTATGTGAGTAATAGATTTGAACTTTTAGCAGTGAACTTACTGTGGTTTATATGCATATTGATTCTCAACAATAAACACCTGAAACATATATAAGAATGCATTTTACTTCAGTAAAACGGACTAGCTAAAATTTTCAGTTGTCACACTAAAATATGATAAAAAAGAGAGCTTGGATTGTATAAATGTTATATGCATAAACCAAAACCAAATCCACAATAGATTAATGAAAATTTTGAGAAAGCCATCAGAAAAAGACACTTTTAAAAAATATTTACTATTTTTATATTTCTAACATTAAATGCCAATGTCACTGCTGATATTTGTTATTGCCATGATCTTATCTTTAGCTTTGTGATTTTCTGGCATCTCTACAAATAAGATAATGTACTGCTATGGTTTCCTGCACAAAAACAGGCATCAGTAGCTTCTTCTTTTACTCTGTGTCAAGCCTCAGTTTTCATCTACTACCATTAAGTGCACTTTATCTAGTTATATCCAAACTTCCTAGAAGTGTATTAAACTCCTTATCAGTTTTCTATTAACATGCAATCTGCCTAAAAACACACTTTGAACATCTTATAGAAAAAAAAAAGATTGTGAGATACTTAACCGAAGCAAAGTTGAAATTAAGATAAGTCAAAATAAGTATGTTATGGTGTTTCAGTTCCTTTGACTATTGCCCTCAGATGTTCAAAAGTATAGCATATTTAAAGCCTGAGGCTGTTTTTGAACACACACACACACACTGTTACAACAGCCAGTTGGGTAAAATAGCACTGACAAGACTTTTTAAATTGTGAGTCCTCTATTTATCTGAATTACCTTTTTATTTAAAATAATTACTGAAATAAACCTTTTATATGTTAGTAGTCATTCATATATAAATAAATAATGAAAGCAAAATAATACCACTTTGTAATAGCATCAAACATAATACATTTGAGTTACTGTTAATGAAAAGTGAAATTGGTTTATTACACATCATCTCTTTCACCTCAAATCAGGAATTTTAAATATCTAAACTTGAATATTTAAAACACAAACTCATTCATATCAATCAGACATAATTTTTATTTTGCCTTTTTGAGAAATGATCTAAATACTCAATCACTTAGAAATGGAGATTATAATTAAAACAGTATGCAATTTAATGTTAATCAGAAATTATATGATGTACAGTAGCAGCAAAAAAGATTCAAATGACTTCCAAATAACAGAAGTAAAACTGAGAACAGTCTTTTAATAAAGGCCATTTTGCCTGGTAGGGAAAGATTGTTAGTTGTAAAAAGAAACCTTTTAAACTAATATGATGATGTGCATGTAAAAATTAATATTATGCTCTAATGTTCTCTCTAGTGAGTAGCCTAGGTTGATTTATTCATTTAGGTAATTATGTTCAGCAATATTAGTAATTCACTGTTAAATTGAATTTGGAGAATGCACAATAAATTGGAACTGTAGTCATATTTCTTTCTCACTGTGTAACAAACAGAGATGTATTGATGTAAGTTCTGAGTGTACTACATAAGTTAAATTCCCTAGACTGCAATTTGATCAAAAAGCTTTAGACATTTACTTGAGCTATATTAGGCGGTTGCCATTGGATGGCAGTAAAATTCTACATCAATCACTTTAAGCAAAGTGAAGCTGGGAAAATAATGGGACCTTTCTTTTATTATTTAACAGCAGAATGCTGATTTAAAAGGCAAAGCTCAGGGGGTTGTGAATAGTGTAGCAACACCAACTAATATTTTAAACTGTTTTCTCCTTCTTCCCTTTAAAGGGAGGTACAGTTTTGGAAGAATCTTTTATACACTTTCATCATTCTAAAAGGTACACGTTTTGTATTGTTTTCTCTTACATAATCAAAATAATTTTATATATCAAAAATAAGCAAGTACTAGAAAATAGATATAATTTTTTTAACCTTTTGTACATTATCAATGTCTATATCCATTTTTTTTTTCCTAATTATAAAAGACATGACTTGGATTATATACTGGCATTGAAAGATTGATTTAAAGATACTAAGATACTAGACTGAAAATTTTAAAAATTGTAAACAGAATAAATTTTCAACTCACACAATAAGTATTGCTAAATGTGATATTACAGATGATGATTTTCCTCCCAACAATACTTTAAATCCCGTGTTGGCAAACCACTGAAATTTATAAATATTTTGCCCTTCAGGTTTTTAATAAAATGCTGAATATTTCTAACCTTATTTTAATTCATAGTTAACTAAGAAAAAAAATCACAGAAAGGATGAGACACAAAGAAAATCTCCATCATCTTAAATCTGTTGTGTTTATCACATGAAATTAACAGGAATAAATAGTGCGTAAAAAGAACAAATAAAATGAGGTGTTCCTTAGATGCTATCTCATTTAAAGAAATGTGTTCTTCTGTCTTTTCCCTTCATTTATAATTTTTATTTGGTTGGAAGTTGGTAAGTATAATTACAATTTATTTGGTAATAAAATCAACTGATTGTTTCCATAAAGTAGTCACGGTGGTCTGACACAATCAGAAGGCTATTAATCAGGATTTCCTGGGACTAACCACAGATTTCCCTGCTATTTATCTTTTCCCTCATTTTATGCTTAAAGTCTATTAAAAGTTTACAGTCTTCAAAAGATCATAATATGCATTAAAATTCAGCATCTCATTCGTGTTGCAAAAATTGTTAGATGAAAAGAAAATGGGTTTTCATGAGTCCATTCTCATCATGAAGAGTGTTAAAAAGCATATGCACAGTGGAACAATACTCATTTATTTTTATGACAATACTCGAGAGTAGAAAAAAAGAAGTAAAATAAACCTAGGGATATTCAGTATTATTACTCCATGCATGGAGAGTTAGGAAGGCTAGGGAGAATTACCACAGCATATAGAGAAGAGTATATTTACCTTTGGATGAGAATGTGTGTTTACAGGGTGTGAGTTCTGCAGAGTTTGACTTATTGAGTTAGTGACTCAATTTCTGATGCAAAAAATTTGATTTAACACTTATTTAAATTGGTATTAGAGGGACTTTGTAATTTATCCTATAGAACTTTTATTTTAATAAAGATGACATTATACATTTTTTTCTGCAAGTTGCTATTCTCAATAAGGCATATATATATATATATATATATACATATACATATACATATATGTATATGAAACAACTATTTATAGATGGCTTGTTTTAAAATCAGCTTTTAAACTTTTAGATATTTTGCATTTATCTACATGATTAAAAATTAAGTCTTTTTTTTTCAAATGATGTATAAAGTTGACTAAGAGTTAATACCTAATATTTAGCTGGTGATTTATAGCTATACATTCAAAGAATAAACTTATTTTATCCTGAAATTTAAGGATACATTTAAAAGTGCATAAACTGACTTTCTTTGTATATGATCTCCTTAGATCTAACTTTTATTATTTAACTATCTGAATTTATTATTGATACAGAAATATAGTGATATGTTCAAATTTATTTTTAATAAGCACAGCATGTTGAAAATTCTTCAACTTAATGGATAAAATTATTGGAAACAGCTGTTTTCTAGTTCATACATACTATATGAAAAATGCTATAGATAGATCTTTGAAGCAATTGATTCTTATTATCCATTTAATTTAACAGGATACAAATATAAATCCATAAATATTTATTTTCATATTCAATGTTGGAATGGATACACACACCAAAAAAAAGTTTAAAACTACCCATTGAGATTTACATTATGTTTTACACCCTGGATTTATACATACTCCAGAACTAAACTCATATCATATGAAAATTGGGTGTGTCACTGACTAGCTGTGTGACTTGGAAAAAAAAAAAAGATTTATTTATTTATGCATACAGAGCTGGGATACAGGCCAGAGGTGTGGGGCAGTGAGAGGATTCACCAGAGACAGAGTGGGGAGCAGAACAGGCCTACTGATGAAGTACACTGATAAGGGGAGCAGTGGTTGGGTAAGGAGAGGTCTGCTGGGACATGTGGATCACCTCCCAGGTGGGGATCAAACTCATGCTGAAGTGGCTTTAGCTTCTTAGTACTGTGTTTAAACCTGTTGCTCCACCAGGGAGGGCCTGACCTGGAAATTTTATTTGATCTGTTTCCTTATTTTTTTATCTTTCAAATAAAAATTAATTAATTGCATGTATCATAGTTTTGTTGTAATTAGTAGATGAAGAAAATACAAACATATACACAAGAGATACAAAGGTGTTCACTTCAAGATACTCACAGGCACTGGTGGGAAACTTATAATGTGATATAGTAAATGATATGATTATGTTCTTGCAAGAGCATAGATTCTAGACAGAACAGTAATGTACCCTACTCAAGATTCCCCTGACAAGGAACTCATGCAGAAATGTGTGTGGATGTGAGTGTGCACGTGCATTCATACTCAGGCACATAGTCATACAGAAAATGCACTACAGCAGTGTGACATCCAAAGTTCAAATTTACCTACTACATGCTCATCCTTATATTGTGACACATGTATAATACAAAGTATAAAATACAAAATAAAAAATTAAATATAAATAAAACTATGGTTTGGTTTATGTTACAAATTCATATAGATGAATTCATATGAATATATAAATGTATTAAATTAGTTAGCATTATTGAAGTAGCATTGTTTTACAACACTGTGTAAGATTTAGAAGTATAGGGTCACAGTCCGCAGGTAAATGTTACCCCATCCATCACCAAGGCACCCATAGTCGCCCACTATAGTCATTGTGTTTCCTCCCATTTTGCTCACCCTCTTCACACTCCAACTCTGGTAGTCCAAATTCTACCATAAGATTTCTATTATTTGTTGTTGGTTTTGCGTTTTGTTGTTCCTTCCTTCCTGACTACTGCCTGCCTGCCTGCCTGTCTTCCTTTCTTTCTTTCTTCTTCTT
>NW_004567115.1:2952432-2972555 GCF_000260355.1 Condylura cristata | reverse complement strand
ATTTTGCATCTCACTATCCAGTTTTCAAAACAACATTTGTTAAAGAGCCTTCCTTTTTCCAATATATCCTTGGCTAGTTTGCCAAACATTCTCTATGCATATAAGTGTTGGTTTATTTTCTGGACTCTCAATTATATTCCATTGGTTTGTCTCCTTTTGTGCCAGTAAAATATTACTTGAATATCTTTGTCTTACAACAGAACTTATTAGAAAAACTTTGTTTCACAACTTTGTATATGATCTTAGGTGTGGATTTGTCAAATATGGTCTTCATAATGTTGAGATGTTTTCCAGATACCTTTGTTTTGAGAGTTTTAACCATAAATACATAGTAAATCTATTGATATGATCATATTAATTTTGTCTTTCCTTTTGTTGATGTACTAAAACATTGATCAGTTTTGGAAGTTGAACTACCCTTTTATACTTGGAATTAATTCCACTAGATTGTAATGAGAGAGAAAGAGAAAGAGAGAAAACAAACATGCTCAAAGAAATAATAAAGGAAAACTTCCCAAGCTAAGGGACTGATTAAGGAAACACTATATCAGGACTATATAATAGTTATCAGTGTATAGACACCAAACAAAACATCTATATGTAAATATAAAGCACTTATTAGCAACTCTGGAAAAAAGACATTTATGGCAACACAATATTGGCAGGGGACTTAAACACCACACTTTACCAATGGACAGGTCTCCAGAGAGAAAATAGGACACAATAGCCTTAAAGAGTTAGATCACATGGGCTTAAATGACATTTCTAGGGCATTGCACCCAAAACCAAAATTAATACAGATTCTTCTCAAATGTATATTGGAATTTCTCCAGGGTAGACACACACTGGGTCACAACATAAGTTCAAAGTGCATTGTAATGTTTCAACTCTTTAACGCTTTGCTGTGTTGGAATGACTAACTATTGTTGAGGATTTTGCATCTAAGCTTATCAGGGAAATTGGTCTGCAGTTTTCCTTTGGTATCAGGATAATATTTACCTAATAAAATGTGTTTGGAATATTACTTCTTTCTCCAGTTTTTGGGAGAGTTTGAGAAAGATGTGTTAGTCCACTTTTAAATGTTTGGTGTAACATTACTGGAACCATCCTCCCTGCCATTTGTTAACTTTTAACTGGAAAAAAATATTTATTCTATAGAAGTATGGCTATCTTTGCCTTTCTTTCATTCATAATTGTCTGTTGGATTATTCTTAAAATGTTTATTTTGAGCCTAAGTTTGTCTCTGAAACTGAAAGTTTATCCTGGAAATGAAAGGAAGTTGTATTTCTTTTTCAATCAACCAGCTAGTCTGTGACTTTTGGTTGTTGAGGTCAATACATTTACAATCAGGGTAATATTGGCATGAGGGTTTGGTAGTGCCACTTAGTCTTAGTTACCTTTCCTTATTTATTTATTTATTTATTTTGTACATTATTTCTTAAATTGATATGTTAGAACTTTCAACGCTTCTGAGAGGTGAGTTCTCATGTTTCCTTATTCAGTTTGTTTGGGAGAATATTTATTTCTCCTTATATCTGAAAGACAATTTTTGCAGGATGTAGTATTACTAACTTGGAATATTTTATCTTTAATATTTAAAGTATCACCTCAATTGGTCCTCTCTTTGCCTACTGTGTTTCTTCAGTAAAGTCACATGTAAACCTGATGTGGCTATTTTTATAAATTATCTACTTATTCCCACTAGCCCAAATCAACATTCTTGCTTTGTCTTAAAGTCCTACAATATTAACTACTATGTGTCCTGTTGTAAGTCTCATTACTTTTAAGTAACCATGTGCTCTTTTACCTTTATGAACTGATGTTTAGTTCAGTCCCTCAGCTTGGGAAGTTTTCCTTTATTATTTCTTTGAACATGTTTGTTTTCTCTCTTTCTCTTTCTCTCTCTCTCTCTGAAATGTTTTCTGAAATGCCTATAAATTCTATACTGCTTTTCCTCATGGAGTTAGATAATAATCAAAATGTTTTGTTCTTTTTTTTTTTTTTGTCTTTCTCATCCTTCTTCCACTTAGATTTTTAATGTGTTTCCATCTTCAAAGTGACTGGTTTGATCTTCCACTTGGTCTGTTCTGTTTTCATAATTTTCTACAGATTTCTTTATGTCTTCTACTGGTCTTTATACATTCTGCATCAACACTATTTTCTTATTTAAAGTTTTGTTTTCTGCTTTTACTCATTAATTTTATTTCAGAAAACATCCAAAACATCCATTCATTTTCTGAGTTTTCTTTTATACCTGAGATAGATTTCTCTGTGTTTTCTTCCATTTCTTTGAATTTCTTTATTTCTGAAAACTTGAATGTTTTATCCTCTAGGAGAAAAATAAAATTCTTCCATGTCGCTGTGGTTATATTCTGGAGCTTTTGTTTTCTCTGTTTGTGATGAAATATTCCTTTGAGGACTCAAGATGCTATGTTACATTTTTATTGTCTTTTTTGCTTTGCAGTTTGCTATTTTTTCAAGTGTCGTAAGAGTGTAAGACTTCCACTTTTTCAGCAGATGGTGCTGTGAGCTTTTGTTTTCACCTTTTCTAGGCTTAATGTTTAAGTATTTTATAAGTCAGTGAGAACTGATCTGTAGCTTCTGACTCCATGACTTCAGAAAGGACAAAGGGATTCAGTGAATTGTTGAAAGTGGGTACTCTGGGTTGGCACATGCTTGTCACTGTTGATTAACTTCCTTTCTGGATTTCTATACCCATGACTCTAGTGTGTATGTGCTCTTAGGATGATATACAGGATCAACAACAGAACTCCAGGATGTGGGTGAGTTGAAATAGTCCTACACACTGTCCTCTTCACTGAGAACCTAATACGCCTGACACAATCCAAATCCTCTGTCCATATCTCATCTCAGTTTCGGATATACCTCCCTACTACTCAGCTACCCCTTTCCCAGATAACCAAACACTGGAGAACTTGTACAACATTTGTACAGCAAGATCCTTCCCCAAATATTGTCTCTAGGCAGATTTTTCCACCTACAGTGTTTTTTATTGTTATTGTTGTTTTTGTTTTTGTAATTGTATTTCCTCAATGTCTTTTTGGAATGATTATTGCTGGTCTCTGATACCCAAGAGATGCTCTATTTTTTCTCCAACTCATAGGCTCCCCTAGGTCCATTACCCCTTCCTACTTTGGTGTCATCTTCTCCCAATTCTCACTTTTGCTCTTTTTCCATATATAAAGTCATTTTGCTCATTTCCATATATAAAGTCATAATACTCCATTTACCACTGAAAAATAATTTTAGAAAGGGAAGAGTTATGTGTGCCCAATATGAGAGTAATTTTCTACTTATGTACATTATATTTGATTTCTCAAAAGTATCAGTGTGTGCCAATATGTATTTAAAATGAATTATATGTATATTTATAATTCAATTTTGAAATTCAAACATTTGGGAGAAAATAAATTCTACATTTTGGAAAATTCTTGGTAGGAACAGATTAATTTTGTTTCATTTAGTGTCACCTGAAATAATCTAGTAGAACTAGACAGCTCATAAATGACCTCACTTGCATGGCATCAAGTTGGTGATCATTCTTGGTTATCAGCTCAACTAGAGTTGTTAACACTGGATATAATTTCTCTACCCTGTCACTTATCCTTCTGACAAGATTAGTCATTCATAGTAAAAGGGTCTCAGGGCAGTTGATTTCTCATATGGCAACTAATATCTCCCTGGTGAAATAATTGAAACAAAATTGGCAAAGATTTTGGTGCCTAGACTTGGAGATGTTGAACATTGCCATCACATTCAACACACTTATGGGGCCAGCAAATATAAAATGAAATAAACTGCACAAGGCCATGATTAGTGGGGGCACATGGTTTACTATGGGTCATCAGTATAGCAAAATATTATACATTTTCAAATGAAGATAGAAGCTGTCAGAATAGTTACAGAAATAGCAGTGAGTAACCTAAGAGACACAACCAATGTTCACCTTTATAATAGAGATACTGTTATACACACATGCACACACTGTACATATACATTCTATAACTTGCATTTGAGACCTCCTGACAATATAGTTAAGGTATCCCACCAAAACAATACATTGTCAACCTCATTTGTATTAATAGCTGCATAATAATCACTGGTAGATATTTAACAAAGTATAGCAAGTGTACCATTTATGTGTTCTAGTTTTAGGGAAAATTAATATTGTTCCAAATATTTGTCATTACTAACAAAACTATATGTGTACTGTAACATAAATTTTAATTTATTAATTTATTTCTATTTGGTAAATGTTAACAAATGGGGAAGGTGGGTCAAATATTATTATATATTCTCAAGAACTAATTATTTATATCATATAAATGATAACTTAAACACTAAATCAAATTAAAATCAAATATTTAATAATTACTTAAATACTAGATTACTTTCCAAAAAATTATAGTAATTCACATTTTAATAATAACCATAACTCTAGCAACGTTATATTTCAAACCAATAGAAAACCTTAGAAATATAACTAAAACTGAGGTTACTAGAGGGAAAGAAGGAGGTGTGAAAACTGTGTGGAGAGAGAACACAGCAAAATATGCTGAAGGGCTATGGGTATTTTAGTGGCAGTTATTGTGTTGAAATAACACCTGAAGGGAGAGGATCCATTTCTGTAAATTATTTTAAGTAAAACAATGTTGTTGCAATGAAAATAACTAAATAATTGATGCATTAAAAAAAAACTATATCCTTTAACTTCAACTAAGAAGGCATGATGAAATTCATCCAGGAAAAAAAAAAATTGGGTATCTAGAAAAAAATTTAAAAAAGCAAATAGTTGTTGAAGCGTTTCTAATACTGATACTAAAACTGAGATGTCACCAATCCTGGATGTGTTCAGCAATTGATTATATGCTTTCATGTTACAAAAGTATCAAGATTGTGGTGTAGGACTACTGAATAGCTAACATCATAAGGATTATCGATTTTATAAAGACCTAAATAATCGTGATAAAATAATTTTATCACGGATACTTAGAGAAGAAAATCACTTTTTGTGTATTTTACATTTCTGAGGCTTTATAAACAGTAAAAGTAAAACTTTATAAACAGTTTCCTCTAGAAAGTTTTGCCTATCTCCTGAAAGTTTTGCCTATTCACTGAAAGCCAAATAAGAAAATCAGATTAAGCCACAAAAAGAAAAAAAAAAGTGTTAAAATTTGAAAAATACGGAACAGAACAGTTTTCCAAGAAATTCCCTGAGATGCTTTCCAGGTAGAAATATAGGTTGGAAGACAAATATCTTTACTTGAAGGTATGGAGAAAAATAGAAAATTTAAATTACCATGACCAAAAAAAATATTTCTTTGAGAGCTGAAATATTTATCATTTTTTTTCCTTTTTATTGTCTTATAACACATTCTATTGTATATTCCTACATTTTGGGGTAATTCTTCTATTTTTTTTGCCAATATCTCTATCAATATTTGTCTGGGACAAATACTGAATTTGAGACTATTAGCGTTTATGTAAAATCAATAGTATTGAAATTATATTTGAATTACCCACATTTATTTAAAAATGTTAGCATTTATACAGCTGTATAATGTTCAGGATTGTATGCACATGTCCAAACTGTCACCTCTGAGACCAATGGAAAATTTAATGATTGATTTTCAACATCTATTCAAAATAAATTATGCAAATTTAATTAGAGCACTTTCAAAGTGTATTATGAAAAATAGTATGGTGAACATGAATGGGAAAATAATTTAAAAGGTTAACATCTAAAGAAATATTTTTAAAATGTGGTGAATTAGCTGCCACATATTATCTTTTTGATGAATCTGAGCCTATATGGCTGGTCGGTAGCTATGACCTTCATTTTAACTTCATTTTATGGCTTCTAAAAGGAATATATATATAAACATAACATTCAAAATACAAATGATTAATTAAGTAGTGTGTCATTCTACAAACAATGTAACACACAAAAAAATAGATTATATAATAAGTACAATTGTAGATTAGAGATTATTTACTGGATCTATAAATCTAAGGAGTAAGAGTGAACCATTCTGAATCTCCTTTTACCATATATGTAACTTTATTAGCATATCCCCTGTAATTCACAGGGGATATTTCCTTCTTCATTAACTATTTCTTGTTCTTGGAATTTGTCCTGTTTGTATTTAGTCAAACTCTAGGAGATTTACAGTGATAGCAGAGTAATCATGTATATAACACTGATAGGGCCCTATTTCACATTTTTGTTTCATTAATCCAAATCCAGATGTGTGTTTATCTTGCTTTATCTGCTTTGCCAAACTTCTCTCTTTTTTCCATCCCTGAGATCCTTTTGGTGTGCCTTTTGTAGGGATCTCCCCCAAATCTAGATTTTAGGTATCCTTACCTGGCTACTTAAACTTCTAGCAGGGACCCAAATATATATTTGATAGTTAGTATCAGTAGCATCTTATTTTTAAAGATGAAATTTTACAACTAAAGTAACTGAAACTTCATGACATTTTCATCTGTATAACTATAATATTAATTAATGAATCTCTATTATACAGCATATAATAAAGTGAATACTGTTTTATTATAAATTACCAAACATTTTCTTATACAAATTAAATTTTAGCTTCAATAACTATTTAAAATTTAATAATACAAATGTATTAAGTAAATAAGTAAAATAATAAAATAAATGATATTAATATAAAATAAATAATTGTATATGTTTTATAGTTTCATTATTTATGCTCTTTTCTATTGTCCCAGACTTCATCTTTAGGAGTAAATGTATTATTGTAATTTGATTAAAATATTCTGTTGCATTTGTCTATATCACCACCACAACAAAAAATTTAACAGTAGGTGTTTTTGAAAGATTGCATGCCAGTAATGGTTCTTACAAGTAGTTATCAATGTATTTATAATAAGTTAATATATGATATTTTGTATTTCAATATACTTTCAAATATTTGAAATATTGGACCTATTCCAAATAAGTCAATTTTCCTTTCTAGATTTTTTTCTAAGCAAAATAAAGTTTAGAAGTATTCATTGTGTATTTTAAATGTCATACTTGATGTTGAAATTTTTGAAGATATGACTATTTTCCTCAACTGATGAAAGATTTGTGGAAATAGATATAATTTTTCTGATTTTCACAGTATCCCATTACTGAATATAATGAAAGAGGATGATCTTCTATTTAGGGATGACAATTTTGATCATGAGTAAAAAAAGGCAGACCTAAGTGTGATATTTAAAATTTAGTTCTTTTGTTTATTTTTACTTTACAAGGTAATACAAATATCACTATTTCAGAAAATTTTACCATAGCTTCAGAACATTCATCACAAAGTATTACAGATAAAATATTTAGTTAGGGATTTTCAGAGAAATTATAATATATAATATAGTAAATGGTAACAAGTTCCAAAATTTTAAGTCAACTGAGTATGAACTAATAGGAACAGATAAATTCTTCTCTCATTAAAAAAGTATTTCATCTAATAAAATTCCATGAAAACAAAACAAATAACGGTTGCTTCCTGTTACAGTTTGATATACAATTTTATATATACATATAAATGATAAAGAAATTGCCATTTTAAACAGTGACTAAGAAAACTCTGACTACATTGAGTTTTCAATCGATTGAACAGTCCAGATGGTAGGGTCGGACTAAACATTAGACAAAAGACACTGATGCTTCATGACAACAGTGCATGAACGGTGCTGAAAAATGACAATTTAAACAGAAGGAATCCTGTTTTACCAGTCTGCTTTTCCTCTCCTTCTTCCAATCTCATCTAGTCTGACATTTGACAGTTGGCAGATACTGAAGTCCAAGAACCAGCGCCAAATATTTGATTTGAATAGTCACATAAAAACTGTCTCACTTTAATAGCCATAGCCATCTTGTTTGAAATGTGTATTTCTTGGGTTGTATGAAAATTTTCTTTGAAAAAAAATCAAAATTTTGGATGTATTATAAAGTTTTGAATGAAGGGAATTAAAAATTCTTGGGCTTTCTTATCTGTATAGACTACAATAGCTCATTTATTTCGATAAGAAAAAAAAATAGCACTTTATTGAGAGAATTAAACTTTGAGAATTGTTGCCTTATTTGTATTTTGATTTTTGGACAAATGCTAAAAATTTTTTCTGAGATGACAGTTTGACAGAACTTGACAGTCAGTGGACAAGGCTATGATTTTTATGCAGCTCATGTTCACTACTTTCTTAGAATTGGAAATACTGCTTCTCTCTGTAATTGACAGTGGTGAAATCTGATTTATGGGAAATAATGTAGCACTATGTGTTTGGGTCAAATATATCCACTCAGAATGAGAGGAAGCTGTTGTTAAATCCTTGGTGATTAGAACTGAAGCTTCCAGAAGGAGATGGGGGAAAAGGGAAAGGACAAAGTGGGGTGAGAGCAAAATGGACTATGTTTATAGACTACAGATGATTTGGTAGCAAATGCACTAAAGTAACCAAAGGGAGATTATTCTGCATTTTAAAAATACCAACTGATACAGGGAAGTAAGGGGCATTAAAACTAGCCAACACATTGTACTGGTCACTGAGTTCTTTACCTGTGCACACAACTGCAAGATTACTCAGGTTTGGAGAACAGTGGTGGTATTTATTTAACAAACAAAGGAATACAACGAGTTACTAACATCACAAATATTAATTTACCATACTTGAAGCAGTGTTCACTGTTTTAATATCCTAACCAGAAGTCTCCCAAGATGGCATCTTCCCATAACTGAGGGCCTGGAGCACGTTGTAGTCCTAAAATAGACAAGGATTCAACTCATGACAATAGCAGAAAACACAACAGGTGATGCTCGCCTTTGCAGCTGAAATGAGCCAGCATCCCAATTCTGTATGCATAAATAAATAAATTTTAAAACAAAAAAAAAAAAACTGATAATAGAAACAGTAGCTGAAGTGGCTGAATGATCTGATGACTTGTCCAGCTCAGTGAGACATCCAGCTCCTAGCTCTGGGTGTTTGCCTTCCCTTTTAGGATATAACAGCTGCAAAGCTCAGAACAGTTTCAATCACTAAACTACCTGCAGATGGTCCAAACATTTTTTCTCTGACATTGGCTGATGGAAGCCTCTCCAAATCCTTCAAAGGTTTACAACAAGCCTTCCGGAAGATTGGTATGATAGGGAAAGAAATGGCTGACTCCAAAATCTCTGAAGACCCAAAAACTCAGAAATCCAGGAACACTGAATCCCAGGGGCTCCTTCTGCAGTCCCTTATATTTCTTATCAGAGTCTCCACCCCCACATATACTTTGTTCATATTTCACCTAGGGCTATTCAGACTCACCAACATTCCCATCCAGGGGTGCCACCTGTAACAATCTGTGGCTAGAGCCTCTGGTTATACAACAATAATGTGAACCAAGTCTACCTCAATAAAAAAAAAATTAAAAACACACACATAAACACACAAAGGAGCAGCAGTAAATTCCAAAAGCGTGTTCCTTAACTATGTAAGTATCCACGTTTTACAAAAACCTTCATTTATGTATTCAACATAATTATGCTCAGCACATACAGTTGTTCAGTTCTGTGGTTATGATAGGAAATTAGAAACCGGTTATTTTTCTATAAGACTTAGCAGTACAGTGGAAAGAGCAGAGACCCCTTCTAATTTCATTTCTCTATAATAACAAAAGCAATTTAAATAAAATAGAAAATGTGACACATTAGTATACATATTATCTAATACCTAGGTATAAACCTAGAAATAGTTTTAAAACATTTTTTTAAAAACTACAAGTCATTATTGAGATTAATTGAAGAAAATTTAAGTAATAGATACTTATCATGTTTATAGACTGAATAATCCAAAATTTTTAAGATTTAAACCCTTCAGAAATTAATTTCTACACTCAGTACATTCGAAATCAAAATCTGCATTTCATCTCACTTGTATTCAACCCCCACTCTTGCATATATATTCCTGACACTTCTGTGTATAAGCCTTAAGGGCAACAAGTGTGAAGATATGTATTTCAGCAGTATTTATAGTAATAAGGGTATGGAGATAAACTTAAGTTTCTATTACAAAGGGAATACATAACAGAGCACTGTGGATGAATTCTTTAGAAAAACAATTGTACATAATTTGGAAACAGTGCATTAGAAATATATTCAACAACATGGATATGTTTTAAAACCAAATGTTGGGAGAAAAAATGAAGAATAGTATACATGTGCATTTTGCAGCCATCCAGACCAAGTAAATTCATTGTCAGTTCTTGCAGATGAAAAGATAATTTGAAGACTTCAGGGAATTTTGCAGCCCTTTAACATCGAGTCAGAAAGTTGTATACACAGGCAGGCAGAGAGACTGAGAGGCAGACCAGCAAGTGAACTGGTAACTCCCTCTACCCTGTTTTGTGCCCATAGTCAAACAGTTGATACGTTCTTGCAAATGTGAGGCCCATCTGTTCTATGCTGGATAACCAAAACATTTTAAAGTTATGAGCTTTCTTTTTTTGGAAGGCAAAAAATAGCGAGATTAGCTCATTTTTCTTACAAATGTTAGAGTGAATCTATAGTACAATAGTTTATGTCCATTTAACCAACATATACAGCATATTTCTCTAAATTACATACAATGACATATACCAGATATTTAAGAGTGGGTGACTATGGTGGCACTTTAAAAAGTTAGCTCAAAATTAATGGCTTAAATGGGTCAAATGGACTGTTTTATATAATCTGAGCAAGCAGAATTCCTCTAGGTCTTCTAGGTGTTGAATGGGTCAGTCTTCTGAAGGTTTAGGGGAGATACATTTCCTTGCTCTTTCCTGTCAACAAGCTCCCTGCATTCCTTCCTCAGCTCACGTCCTTTGCTTCCTTTCTTCAGAGCCAGTACCACAGCTTCCTGTCTCTCCCTCTCTCTTTCTCTCTCTTTCCCTATCTCCACTCTCATCTCTCATTTCTCCTCCCTCTTTCCCTTCTTTCATCTCACAGTGCCTTTACTAATTCTGACCATCCTGCCATCAACTTATAGGGGCACTTGTGCTTACACTGGATGCACTTGGATGCTCCCAGAAAATCTTCTTATCTCAAGATCCTTAACATAATCCTCTGAAAATCCCTTTTGCTATATAAAGTAACATATTCACAGGATTTGGGAATTAAAATGTAGTTATCTTGGGGGCCATTATTCCAACCACATGGTATAAAAACTGTATTTCTCTTCTCTGTTTTCATTTTCAACTCTATGAAACTCACTTCACTTACCTGTTAAAAATGGGAAATTAGTTCATATTATAATTTGTTTTTAATCTTTATATCCTTTTATTACTCATTCAGAGGAGAGTAGAAAAATAACTTATGGTCTAATTCTTCCAAAGCCCTTATATGTCTTTGTCACAGAAATAAAATGTTTTTGTGTTAAACATGTTTTGTTAGTTTACTAGGATAATGCATTGCCACAAAGTTTATAGTTCAAAACAATAGAAACTTATTATCTCACAGTTCTGGAGGCCAGGAGTCTGAAAATCAAGATGCTGGTGGGGCCATACTCACTCAGAAACCTCTACAGTATACTGCTTCCCTATCTCTTCCAGCTTCTGGTATCTCTCGGAGTATTAGTTTGGAATGCAAAACTCCAGTCTCTTCTTCAAATGGACTTCTCCTGTATGTATCTGAGCTTTCACTCTCTTTCTCTTTTTAAGCCAGATAATGAAGGCATGATTAGCATGTAAAAAGATGAACATCATTAATGTATACCAGTCAATTCAGTTAGGGATAAGTTTATAATCAAAGACCCACTATCACTCTTAAGATTATTTTATTTTAAATAATGATTATATGTGCTACAACACTTAAAATACGTTATACCTTCCTTGAAAATTATTACTTTACCGTATTATTAACTATAGGTACTGTTCTATATAGTAAAGTCAGAACATTGCATACCTGAAACTTCATGCACATTACCATCTACTCTCCATTTTCTCCTCCTTCCAAGTCCCATGTAATTAGACATTCTACTTTGTGCTTCTATTGGTTTGATTATTTTAGATTCCATATGTAAGTGAGTTTGTATAGTACTTGTCTTTCTATGCCTGGTGGTGTTTCACATAACATAACGTTTGCATCTCCTCACATAAGGACTCAGGATTTTCTTGAAAAAATTCAAAGTCTTTTCTTAAAAGGACATATAATTGGATTTTTTCTCACTTTGTAGCAAAATCTACATTTATTTATTCATCTTTTTTTAACTATCAAAATGAAATTCACTTTTTCCATTTACTTTGACATTTCAATAGCTATGTGATATTTAAAGGAAAATGGCATAATTCTGTGAAAAGTTCTTTCAGAGAGAAAATATGGAGAATAATGCAAGCTTCATCCTTTGATTACAGTGAAATGTTCTCAAAAGAATTACTATATGACATGGTTTGATTTGAGGGACATAATACAAATTATATCTCTAATGATGTAGTTCTACATAAGAGTAATTAGAATTAATTTGTTTTTTACCAACTTTTTTCATTGTTGCTTACAGAGACATAGCAATGTTACTAAATATATACATGTATATATATTTAATTTAGTTACCTCTCTCTGTATATAACTATATACACATTATGTATATATGTATATATATATACATGCACACACATAAACACAGATAAAATTTTATATACATAAATTATTTTACATGTCCTTGTATATATTAATGTATACCTAAATAAAACACGTTTATGAATTACATAATTATAATGTTAATAAATATTAAGAGTCTACTAATTTATTTATGGTTGAACCACAAAGACATATTAATTCCTGGTGTTTTGTCTTTTTTCCAACAATTTGACAGTTTGGACCCAGGTGACTTAATATATATATAAAACAGTGTCTTCCATGAAAAGATGCATTCAGTGAATGTTTGTGGAATAGTGAATATATAAAACAGCACATATTCAAAGCAGTACTGAGCTATAACTTCAGCAGAAAGCTTAAGAATGAAAAGAAAAAAAGATGAATTTGGAGACCTAAAACCTGTGTCATACTGTAAATCGATGTATCTCCAATAAACATTATTTAAAATAATAAAAGCTCAATTATAAGAAGGATTGAACTTGCAAAACTTAGGGGAAAAAAAAAACATTAAAGAATAGTGCAACCACCAAAGTTTTCACAAGGACATTTAGCCACTAATTTTATATAAAATTATATATAAATTTATATAAAATTCTGTAATTTTATATAAAAGGAGCACTAGACTGAAATGCAGTTGTGCAAGTTGGGGCAGTGAAGCTGAGCAGAGAATAAAAAATACATGTATTATTTAAAGAAAGAGAGAAAATGAAAAATAATATTTGAAGGCATCAAAATACATGTGTATTAAAGTAAAAAATATGGTAAGGTCAAGGAAAAAAGATAGGTAGATTTGAAACAAACAGGGAACTTGTAAAGGCCCAGCGTCTTCTAAAGAAATAGATGAATTACTAATAAGTATAGCCATTTATATATTAACATAGAATGCAGCTGGTTTAGAGAATGATATAGGTCCAGATATACATCTTCTTAAATAAAAATATTTGTCTCACAATTTTCAGTAATTTTAAGAGTCCCTAAAACAGCTTAAACTTTCTAAAATTTATTAAAATTATTGACATGGAAATTACACCTTTCCTCAACACAGACTGATATTTCAGAATCCACATTATCCTTCTTATTTCCAAATAATCAAGTTGAGTTCAAGCTATTACCACAATCACTTTGTAGCTACCAATTTTTCTCTTACTCCTAATGTCTTTGATCCATTAGCTGCTGCCTCTCCTGACTTTAATTTCTATCCTCTCCTGGAGGCCTACTGATCATATATATATATGATCTCCTCACCCAGAACTCCTGACCTCAACTTTAAAGTTCAACATTTTCTTTGAAATATTGATATAATTATATAATAAAGGACATATTTGGTTTAGAGCTCAACCTAATTCAGGATTATCTCAAAAGCCCTTCATTTACAATGACCCCTTCGTCTTTTTGTACTTTTTGCTATTGTTGTTGAGGTAAAATTGGTTTACAGCACTGTATATATGATTTAGAGCTGTTGGATCACATCCCTCAGTTGTGTGTTTCCATACCATGTGTCCCATTAAGGCACATATATCCCTCCACCATAGCCCATTATGCTCCTCCCATTTGCTGCCTCCTCCCCTACCCCTCAGGTAGCCTATCTGAATGATATTACATCGGCAGGTTTCAGAGTATGTGCATATGGGTGTTTTGGGGGCGGGGGAAAGGCACAATTTAACACACTACACATATGTTTATCAATTAAATCAAGGGTCATATTGAGGACAAAGACTCTTTTCTTGGTTTTTTATCACTGTATATTTTGCAGCCTGCACATAATAGGTACTTAATTATTATAAGAATCAAAAATGCATTTGTAACTAATAATGAAAGTTTTCTAGAAGTATATTAAATAATGTAGCCATGCTAACTCTTAATGGTTAATGAATGTCATATCAGTAGAACAGCATGGTTTCATAGCAGTTAAAATGGGAATCCAGATTCTACTTACATAGTATTTAATTGTCCCTGTTAGCAAAATTCTTAATTGTGTGCAAAAGAAATGGGTCTGTGTAGGATGAGAAATATGTGAATATAATAAAAAATTGGCTCTAAATATTGGAAATCACAGATAAATACTGCTTTACAAAACCTATGTTGAAATTAGCATAATTTATCACCATGGTCAATTAAATAGCCAAATACATTCTTGATGGGACTTGTGTAATGGGCCATCATTCTTTCAAGAACAAAATTGCTTCCTATTCCTGTAATTTGATAATAAGTAATAATCATGTAATATATCAATTTACAAAGTCAATTACATAATCAAGAAGAGTGCCAACAGCAATAACCAAAATACTCTGTACTGTATTTACTTTCATATTCTCCACCTTCCCTAAGGCACCGAGCCTGGCAGTTTTCCTACTTTCTCAATTCTTTGCATAATTTTCCACTTGGTGAACTGCCATCATCAACAGCAACACTCTTCAACTTCTGGAGGTTTGGTGAGAGCAGTTGAAGAGATGAGAACTGTGTTTAATTAAATTCTGGTTGTTGAATGCGAAGTAACAGAAGAGGTTCCAGAAGAAGTCTAGTATCTCATGAGTTTTGTACTTCAATCCTGAATAAATATCAATTTATTTTCCATTTTTAATAAAAAAACAGAGTGCAGATGAAAGTATGCATAATCATAAGATATGAAAATATGTTACCTAATTTTTCAATTGTTAAAAAGACACATGGAGAAAAAAATGTGTTCTCATGCTAAAGCAAACATCTATAGGCTTTCTGATTCATGTGCATTCAGGGAAATTTTAAGTAAATGCAAAAGAGAACAGATTAATTGAATTCTAGGGAGAAAAGTTCCACGTTAGAATTTGATTTATTATTCATTAAAACTTGCTTTTGTTTTTAGCATTCACTTAAATATAGACTTCAAAGCCTTTAGAATTTATTAGCTCTATAAGTATAATGTAATTTCAGTTACTATACCATTCCTAGAGTTTTTGAGTAAATATAAGTCAAACATCCCTCAGAAAGAAGTGTTATGAATTTATCCACTAAATGTAAAAAAAAGAGATATGTTAGGCAACTACTAGAGTCTTAAACTGTTAGTCCTTAATTATGCATATTAGTATAAAAGAGTTAGAATTGTTTGGGTAATTTTTTCATTTTATACAGCACTTTACACAAATTCTTTGTTTCCTTTACTGATTATTTAGCTTTCACTGACATATTGCTGATAACATTTGGGTAAGGTGGCATTTTAAATTTGACTGTAGAATAGCTAGCCAGAAATAGATTAAATTTTATATAGATATAGAAATTCACAGTTGTGAATATTGGAAAAACTTAGTTTTGTCTCTGGGTATTTATTCACCATATAAATCTACCAGCACATTCTTATCTGTTATGTAAATAAGATGTGAAATTCCAATAGTGTATCAGTGTTCTACAGCAGATGGTACACTGAGATTTACCACACCATTACATTTAATGGGTTTGAATTCATTTGGATTTCTTGATGTTCTCTCTGTCCTTCTCATAGCAACAATGTTGCCAATATTCCTGCTTACATATGATTTGAGAGAGTACTTAAAAAAGAAAAAAAAAACTCTTTATCTTAGAAATATGAGTATTTTATGTCAAAGTTAGTGTATATGTATTGTATTTCAGGGAATGCATATGCCCTGTGAGAAAAAGATATTTAATGAATATTCAACAAAGTACTTGCACTCATTACACTCAAAGTTATTTTATAAAATTAAAACATTCGATTTACCATTGTAGGCCAGGTAGGGAGTAGTCATTTGAAAAAGGAATGGAAAATTTTCATCCTGACCATCATGGGTGAAGTGAAAAACAGAAAGTTAATGTAAAATAATACAAAGAATCAAGAAGGCATACATCCTGCTTGCAATAAATGAACATGAGCTTATCTATTTCTATTGACAAAAGTTGATATAATTTTGTGCTCACTAATTGCTGAGTTGATTGGTAAATAAATAATAATCACTAAAAATATTTGCTCAGTGAAAACTAAGACTTCAGTAACAATTAAAATGTTGCCATATGGACTTTTTCCTTCCTCAATTTACCTATTTAAAAACAAAACAAATGCTGACATAGCTGCAATTAGTTAGTTTATAACTGTCAAAAACAAAATCAAATAATAAGGCTATAAGATAAAAATAAAGCCACACATTTTGTAGGTGAGTTGTGAATAATATAATTTGATTTAAAGAGTTAAATATTAAAAACATTTCATTTCTAAAAATATAGAGTGTTAGGCAATATCAAGGATATAACTTTGTATTTTTAAATCAGTGGATCTCGAAGAATGGCCCACACAGCACCAGCATCAAAGCCACTATAAAATCCTATTGCAAATGGAAGCTCTGGGTCCTAAGCCAGATTTACTTAATCCATGTATGAGGTAGAATTTGTGTATTAAAACATTTAGAAATTATCTCTGAATAGTGTCATTGTGTACCCACTGATCTATATGTTGCCGGTCAACATTCAAATCTAGTTCTCTACAGCAAACTGCCTGGCTTTAAATTGGCACATTATCTCTGTTCGATGATCCCTGGCTCATTATTCACCCCTTCCAAATTTTTGACTATATAAGTGTTGATAGGGCTAATCTACTTATTAAGTAAGTTGACATTTGTAAATCAATTAGTGCCTGGAATAGGGTAAGCACTAATATATATTTTCTAAAATAGAATAAAGTCTTATGTTTATTGGAATTGCCAGAACATAGCTAAAAAAATCCTTCTTATCATAAAAGGAAAAAAGAAATCATTTAGAAAATATGCAAATAGTATCTAAACTTGGTTAATTCATATTTGAATTTAATAGAAATCAAGTTATATGAAATACTGTTTTTGTTTTAAACATTTCTACAATTTTGTAATAAATACGTTCATTATTGTCATAGTGTGTAATCATACTCTGAATAATGCATACTGTCAATATCTGGTGACAAATATACTCTCTTGAATGATAAACATGCTTTTCCTTAGAATGAAATGAGATTTAAATATAATATCTTAGTACATATAAGGATATTTGGTATAAATATAGATAGATAGATAGATAGATAGATAGATAGATAGATAGATAGATAGATAGATAGATAGATAGATAGATATAGATAGATATGTGCCGTGTAATTTTTAGCAAATCACTGCAGTAATAGCGCCTAACAGTCATCTTAAAAAGATACCACAGACAAAATATTCCAGGCATTTTGTTTTCAGTTCATTTGTGGGACATTTGAGTCATTTGGCAATAGGACCAAAATCACACTCATTTATTAGCACTTCAGAGAAATCCACACACTATACCTAATTGCATTGCATCGGCTGAAATTGCAATGTATTTCTCAAGTTTGGGTTTCTAGAAGCTTTTTCTATTATTATCTGTAAACTATGTAAATTTATAGTCATTGATCCTACATTGAAAACAAGTAAAGTAGAATGCTAAAGACAAAAACATGATCTTATTTCAGCTGAATTAGAGATGACATTTTGTCTGACAACTAATTCCAGAAATAAACTAGAAATTTTGATGCATCATGATGTTGCCATCATTTTACCCCGTCTACTATCAAGATCTGGAATTTTACATACATGCCATTTGAGTCAGTAGACAAGGTTCTCTACACTAAAACAGTATGTCTGGGCAGTTTATAATACTTGCAGCATTATTCACATAAGCTTTGCGTAAGTCTAATTACTTCTTCAAATTGGCCTGCAAAGCATTTAGACAGTGGAGCTTTCCATTGGCCCAGAAGTAATTTGATCTCTATATGACTTCCCTGAGCTAGCATCAGCCATTTCAAATTGTCTCTGACTGTGAAACAGGCAATGGTGCATCTGTTTTTTGGTTTGTTTTTTAATGGGAAAAACACTTTCTAAGAAGAAAAACTTTATATCCTTACTTATGTAAGAGTTATGTGTAACCCTTTAAAATACACAAATGGAGGTACTTCTCAGGAAAAAAAAAGTTTCATCTGAACCCAATTTGGAGACTGGAAATTGTATCCAGGTCAATTTTAATATAAAATTTGTCTATTGTGTCGTAGCTATATGAAATGCTATCATGTTAGTTCAGATTGATTTTAAGATCCTAAATACAAACTAGAACAGTAATTTAGATTTTTTAATTAGGTTTTCATTAGTGATCAAAAGTGAAGATTATACTGTATAATATGATTTGTGTCCTTTTGTATAAAATGGGTGAAAATTGGACAAAAGAAACACAATTGTGATAAATTTGTGGCAAAAATGAATAGAGGATATTATGCTAAGCAAAATAAGTCAGCAGAAAAACAAATATGATGATTTCACTAATATGTAGGCTATAAAGGGGAGAAAAAGGAAGAGCTAAAACTAATAAAATAAATGCTAGGAATAACTGTGAAGTTGAAGCTACTGGAGGTCACGGGATCTGGGGAACACTGGGAGGAGCTAATGGACTATGGTGGGAGACTAGTGCAAGCCTTGGGGAGGGTGTGATGTGATAGCAGACATGTGGG
The DNA here is from genome assembly GCF_000260355.1 of Condylura cristata. Classification (NCBI taxonomy): domain Eukaryota; kingdom Metazoa; phylum Chordata; class Mammalia; order Eulipotyphla; family Talpidae; genus Condylura; species Condylura cristata. The sequence goes on along the minus strand of NW_004567115.1, from coordinate 2,953,442 downwards.
AGAAGTGATCCTATACCTCTGCTAACACTGGAAAACAATGTTATCTCGATAAAAAAGCAAGAATAAATGAAATTGCAAAAATAATGACAAATGCAACAAAGAACATTCTACCCACAGAATATATAATCAATTGTTGTGAATCAAAAATAGATTAGAAATGTCTCTAATCTAGGTTAGAATTTTCTGTTTCTTTGTCAAGTGAGGACACATAAAGAAAACAGGCAAAGAAAGATGCAGCACAAACAACCAGGAGACTTTTGTAAAGTAAAGGCAAGTCCCGGTGATTATTACTAGGAATAGGATAATGAGAGTAGTAAAAACAGAGACAGGTATAAGACTTTTAATTGCTTAAATGGAAAATTAAAATTACTTGGTATAATTTGATTATTGTACAAAGATGTAAAGGATACTCATACACACACACACACACACACACATATAGCATGATTAATTGATGGATATTACTATCATATATTGAATTACAAGACTAGGACTAGGGTTAGATAAAGGAGAATAAAATCTTAGGAGGAAATGACATAAAACATAAAAAACCTTATCAATCCTATATTATCAAAATAATCTTTGAAACAGAAACAATAACAGGCACTAAAAAGTAATAGGTAGACCCTAATTGTTCCTTATTAAAGACTTACTTTTTGTTTTTTTTTAAAGATTTATTTATTTATGCATATTTATTTATTGATGCATACATGAACTGGCATACAGGCCAGAGGTAGGGGTGGCAGGAGGGGATTCACCAGAGACAGTCGGGAGCAGAATAGGTGGACTGACTGAAATACACTGCTGAGGGGAGCAGCAGGCGGGTCAAGAAAGGTCTGCTGTGCCATGTGGGTCAGCTCCACTGGCATCAAACTCATGCTACAGTGGCTGTGGTCAGCTTCATAATGCTGAAATTTAACCTCTTGTGCATCTGGGAGACCCCCATCTTTCCTTATTAAAGATTTAAGCACACAAAAATTTGGGGGAAAGCTTGAAGAAAAAATGCTGAG
>NW_004567115.1:2950286-2951502 GCF_000260355.1 Condylura cristata | reverse complement strand
TACTTAATTATATTTTTTTCCCTCTCGCAAGATTCAGGATGCTCAAATGTAAGGTTATGAAAACTAAAGACATAATAAAAAATATTTTCTTCATACATGTGATCATAGATGTAAGTAAATATGTCTTCGTATTTAAACATAAAATAACATTTAGTTGGATTTTCAATATTCATGTAAAGATTCAATGACAGGTAAATATCATACCTCCATAGTACTTTGGGTTCTAAAAGGAAGAGTCTAGAAATTCTCTGTTTCTCTGTCAAGTGAGAACACAGAAAGAAAGCATTTATCTGCAAGTCAGGAAGAGAGACTTCATGAAAATCTTAAAATACCCAGTCTGTGTATTTTATCACAGCAGCCTAAATTGATTAATGAACAAAAAAATAGTTTGCAGAATCATTGATGAAGGACTTCTGCAAAAAACAAACAAACAAACAAACAAAAAAAAAAACCTAACTGGTTTGGCTTTGAAGGAGAGAGGAAAAGGATGGCTATTTTTTTTTATTTGTATTTTAGATAATGATTTATTTCATTATGAGGTCATCCTTCAAGATTGGACTCCCACCAATTTTGTATGATTTTTTTTTTAATATTTACATTCTACCAATAGTACAAAATAGATAATAAAGTGCATAGTTTGCATTTTGTCATCTCAAGACAAAATAGGCCTATTAGTTACTTTATTTAATTTTCAGTCCTTTTTCTCTTTTATTAAAATTTATTGATATTTCAGATTGCATTAGCTTGCATCCTTATTACTGTTTGACAGTATGGAATGCCCCTTCAGGCGTAATCACCATAGAACTCTGTCCCCAGAAGCATGCAGAGTACTCCTGTGTGTTCCACCCCACCTCCTAGTTTTGATCCCTTTCCCTCCCTACACCACTCACAAAGATGAAGATTTAAAATTTAAAAGAGTAGGGGGCCTCACTGGTGGTGCAAGTGTTCAAGTCCCTGCCAGTCACTGCAGCAGGAGTTCTATACCTGCCAAGGAGCTGACCCACATGGCACAGCTGACCTCTCTTGTCTCGCCTGCTTCTCTCCTCATTAGTGTTTATCAGTAAATTCACTTGTTCTGTTCTCCACTCTTCTTCTGGTGAATACACTCACCCCCACACCTCTGGCCTACATCCCTACTCTTGTATGCATACATAAATAAAGGTCAATAAGTCTTTAATAAAAGTAAATAGAGTTTTGTTTTTTTGTTTTTTTTTAA
>NW_004567115.1:2939019-2947868 GCF_000260355.1 Condylura cristata | reverse complement strand
TTCTTTTTAAAGTACACATTGCTAAACATAGTGACCTTAGGTATAATAATATGTATTGAAAAAGAAAATTCAAATCACAATCTAAATTGCTTATTGAATCATTTCTATTACCGTTATTCCAAAAAACAATTTTCACTTAATTATTTTTTATCCTCGGTATTTTTTTTATAAAATTTTATTAATTTGGTATTTGCATCACTAGGATTTCATCATAGGCTATATTACATCTAGATGAAATAAAACTGGATGAAGAGTACATTGTGAAACAAATTATGTAGTATGCCATCTTTTTAAGATTTCCAAACAGGATTAAAACTAATGATATTTAAGAGCCTTAAATTCTGATGCGGGAAAGTTTGATGAACCCTATGATGAAAATATTGTTAAATTCTTAATCCCATTAGTTTGGCATCAGAACTTATTACACTAATAAATGTATTGCACAGACAAGTGAACTGAATTTATCTTACTTCATACTATTCCAGTTTTCTTTTGGACATGATAGATGTTTCTGGCTCCTTTCATGAAGTATAATTTCAGAATACTATTTAAATACATTTTAAAGTGTTTCTATATGCTATTAAGTATCTATATGAATAAAAATGTTGAGAAAAAGAGAAATATAGCCATTTTAAATAAAATAGTCCTTGGTATCACCATATTATATATACTAATTAGATGCTACTCTGGATGTGTATGAAAGGAAAATTCAAAAATAAAAGATTGCTGAAACTGATTGACTTCATTGGTTACCTAGAGACAGGATATTTTATTCCTTTTGTTCAGCAGGTGTGAGCATGTCTTAGGCAAGTGTAAGACAATTTAGATATGGCTGTTTTTGATTAGATTTATTAAATATGCATCTTTACTCAAAGAGAAATTTATGTATGTTAATTGAGTAGCTGTTTCTAAAATCTTCTTGGCCTTTAATTTCTACAGTCTTCACAAAAATCATAGTTTGAAATAAGAAAACAAGCTGTTTGAACATGTGAGCATGTTGCTCCAAAATATATGTTCTTTATCTTACCTATTATAATTTAATATTTTACACTAATAGGTACGATGTATTTCATTTCCTGCATCTTGGTTGAAATATTTGATGACATATATTTTCTCATAAACTTAAAGGAGGGAAAGTAGATTCTTTTGAAATAATACCAATAATAAGTATATATACAGCAACACATATGATAGTCACAAAAAATCTGTGAGATAGGTATTATTAATTATATTTTATAGCTCAGGCAATAAGGTCACAAAGGGGCTGAGTAGGTTATCCAAGGTCACATATTTATGAAAGAGTCAAGTGGAAAATTTAACCCAAAATTTTAAACTATGCCCTATTACATTAAGCAACTTGGGCACACAAGCAGGCAACTCCCTCTAAATTTTCACCTTGTTAGTTCATTTTCCAGTACAGTAAAACCTGAGACAGTGAAGAAATTAGTAGTTTGAGTCCCCCAAAACTTAACTACTGATATTCTACCGTTGACCAGAAAACTTGCCAATAAGTCTGCTATCACATATTTTATGTTATGTTATAAAAATTACACATATTATCTATATATCTATATCTATATCTATTTCTATATCTGTATACACACACACACACACACCTGTATAGGTGTGTATATATATATATATATAGGTGTGTGTATGTGTGTATACACCTATATATAGGTATATATACCTATGTATAGTTGTATATATATATATATATATACCTATGCATATATATATTTAATGTAGTATAAATATAATTCTTGAAGAAAAATGTTATGAAAATCATAAGTAAGAAAAAGTCATTTAAAGTATTATAAATTATACTGGGTTCAAATTCAACTGTATATTTATTGAAATGAAATATTCCTTCATAAGATCTAAGCAATTAAAACCCACCTCTTTCAGGCCTTCCCTGGTTGGTGCAGTGGGTTAAAGCACAGCACTAAGAAGCTAAAAGCACTTCAGCATGTGTTCTATCACCAGCTTCAGAGGTGATCCACATGGTGCGGCAGACCTCTCCTGACCCGCCCGCTGTTCCCCTCAGCAATGTGCTTCATCACTCAGCCTGTTCTCCTCCTCACTCTGTCTCTGGTGAATCCTCTCACAGCCCCTGCACCTCTGGCCTGTATCCCAGTTCTATATGCATAAATAAATAAATCTTAAAAAAAAAAAAAACACCTCTTTCAAGTGTAAACTGTACTTGTCATGTAAACCCCTGGACATCTTTCTTACATGTGATTATGCCATACTTTGCACTCTAATTCAAGTTGTCATTACATTTTATCTTGATGTTTATATAAGAACTTTAGTTTCTTCAAATTCCAATCTGTCTTATAGATAATGACCTTACTGACCTGCCCATGTAATAAAAACACTCAGTAAACTTGAAATAGAAAGGGCTTCACTCAATTAGATAAGTGTGAAAATGAACAGTTGACATCAAACTTATTGCTGAAAACATGATCAAGATATTTTCTCAGCTACTGTTATTAATTCAGTCTTTTATTAGATGTATGGTCAGGGTAATTAAAGGGGAAATGGGATCAGAGCTGGGGTGGGAAGAGTGCACTGGACTGTGTTGATGGCACTCGAGTGAATTGATGGTGGGAAGCCAATAGATGTTGCAACTGAGATGAAAAAAAAATGCACAAAATGAAGAATGATGTAAAAAATACTAAGTATTATAAAAGAAAATGAAGGACCCCTCCCTGGTGACACAGCGGGTTAAAGCACAGCACTGAGAATCGAAAGACACTGCAGCATGAGTTCGATACCCGCCTGCCCTGGAGGTGACTACAAGACGCAGCAGACCTCTCCTGACCCGCCCGCTGTTCCCCTCAGCAATATAGTTGGTGGATCTGCCTGTTTTGCTCCCCCACTAGTCTCTGGTGAATCCTCTCACTGGTCCTGAGCCTCTGGCCTGTACCCCAGTTCTGTATGCACAAATAAATAAACCTTAAAAAAAAAAAGGAGAAAATGAAACATTAAGTAATACATGTTAGAAAGTAGGTAAAAATGTAAAAATGTCTCAGATTGAATGTTTTTTATATAGAAATTCCTAAGAAAATAAGTAATAAACTTTTAATTAACAAATGAGTTCAGTGAAGTTTCAATTTACCTTTTGTCAAAGACAAAACTCACTCTTTCTCTAAACAACTGAAATGACAATTCATAACTAAAATTTAAAAACAACTCCAATAACAATACATTAAAGACAAGAAAATAATATAATAATATAAAGGTATATACCAGAGACATTTTATGAGGGTAGACTGGGGAATTGGATCAAAAACAGTGGGAGAAGAGAAATGCACTGGACTATGGTGATGGCACATTGGTGATTTGGTGATGAGAAACCCACGGGGATTACAACTGAGATGGAAAAATGTCCAAATGATGTAAAAATAAACTATTATATTATTAAAAAAGAAAGAAAAGTGAGAAAATGTCCTAAATTGAAACCTTAAAATTTTATTTTAAATTTAACAATTTAAATATATTAAAACAAATTTAATAAAGTGTCAAAAATACATTAAAAATTAAATACTTAGGACAAATTTAACTAGAGCTAAAACCTATAATCTGAAAACTACAAAGTCTTATGGAACAACAAAAACATTCAATTTTACATTTTAAATGAGTGAATAATATTCTAAGTGACTTTTATCACAATATAGTCAATAAGTATATGAAAGAATACCTTACCTGACATGCTCCCTTCTCAGAGTCCTTCAGTAGCTCTCCCTGGTTTACTAACTAAAGTGAAAACACTTGTGTCTCTCTGAAATTTCTTTCCCATTTTACTCTTTTCTGGGTCCACTCATGTTGCATGAAGGTAAGCCTATTTCTTATATATGTCACACATTTTATCTCCTTTATGTCTTCTTTGCCCAGAAGATACCTATCTTTCCATCCATCTTTCTTTTTTGCTGTTGTTGAGTACTGACTTTTGTGTATGTGTGGTTTTTTTTTTAGTTTATTTTTACAGCTTTTTTTTTTTTTTTTTGCCTTTTTCCATCTCAGTTGTAATCCCCATGGACTTCCCACTACCAATTCATCTTGTGCCATCACCATAGTCTTGTGCATTTCCCCTACCCCCCATTTTTTCTTAACTTTTTTTAAAGATTAATGTTTTTATGCATACAGAACTGGGGTACAAGCCAGAGGTGCAGGGGCGGCAAGAGGATTCACCAGAGACAGAGTGGGGAACAGAACAGGCTGACTGACGAAGTATACTGCTGAGGGGAGCAGCGGGTGACGCAGGAGAGGTCTGCTGCACCATGTGGATCACCTAGGTAGATGGGGCTAGAACTCACAGTGAAGCGGCTGTGGGTAGTTTGCAGTGCTGCGACCTAACCCTTTGTGCCACCAGGAAGGCAAGGGAACGGGAGGGAGAAGAGGGGAAGGGAGAGTAGGGAAGGGGAGGGTCTTTCCCCAGGAGGGCCCTAATCCCTCCCATTTTTGATCCCATTATCCACTCTATCCACATAATATATCTCTGGTATATAGTTGTGCATTGTTTTTGTTTTTTCTTTATTAATTGTTTTTTGCCCCCCCCCCACCACCACTCCCAGCCCCTTTTATGCTCCAGCTATGAGTAAAACCATCCGGTATTTTTCTTTTCTATTCAAACCTTCCCTTTTCACCCCATTTGCATTTACTATTCCATCTGTTTTCTTTAAGATGTGATTTCTTTCTTGCTGGGTCCAGTCACTCTTTAAACCTTCAAGGTAAAATACCTCTGGACTGCTCTCCTAGCATTGGTGGATACCTCCTGTTTTCTAGTATGGGTGAGATAACTTTACAGCAATTCCTTGAAAGTAAGGTCTCTTTCTTATTTATTGATTCACTTCCCACAATATTGACAAAATGGCATGGATGCAATTGGTATTCAAGAAATACTGTAAATGAGTATTATTTATTCAAGAACATCATAGAGAATGAATGGAAACAGCAAAGAAATTATTCAATGAATGAACGAAACTCTCTTCTCTCTAGCCTTTGTAGGCAGGTTTCAAGGCTATATACATTTTTAATTCTTTTAAAATATTTATTTATGTATACAGAACTGGGGTATAGGCCAGAAGTGCAGGATGTTGAGAGGACCAGAGACAGAGTGGGGAGCAGGACAGGCAGATTGAAGAAATACACTGTTGAGGGAAGAAGCAGGCGAGACATGGGCGAGACAGGAGAGGTCTGCTGAGCCATATGGGTCACCTACAGGGCTGGAGATTGAACTCACACTAAAGTAGCTGCAGTGAGCTTTCAGTGCTGCATTCTAACCCATTGTGCCACCAGGGAGAGCCCGGGCTATATTTTCAAGGTTCATAATTGCAAATACTACCACCTGTGATTACCTTAAACAGAAAATGAATTTTTTAAAGTTCATTTTCTCTCAGAATCTCTAAAAGAACCAGAAAGACACAATAATTAGTTCTCTTGTCAGAAGAAACAGCAAAATGTACATGGAGGTAGAGAAAGCACTTCCCACTGCCCAGCTGCTCAGCACTTAAAAAAGTTAAGACTAAGTGATAAAACTCTGCTAATGTCACCCCTTTAAGACTAAGACACAATTCTTAGCTATTTTTTTTAATTCTTAGCTAATTTTTACAAGATTAATTTGTACACTTGCATAGCACCCACTGTGAAATCCTCTACTTTTCAGAATCCACTGTTTGTGAAAAGTCAAATATGTTTATCAAGGCATGAAACAACCATAGTCATTCATCAGTGGTCACCAAGTCACATTTAAGAGTAACTTTAAAGGTGTCATATATTTTTACTTTTATTGTTCTGAATAAACATTAATCTGATGAAGAGTAAAATACTGAAGCTTGACGGCCTGTAATTACCCACCAGTGAAGTACACTATCATTAGCCATGATGAAGCTTGCTCTGGGTTTCCATGTCATTGCACATTACACACCTCACAAGGTAATATTCCACAGAAATGAGAATTCAACTTCCCTGTCTATATATGTCCCAACATCCACTCAGCCAGACCAACAGCCTGCCAGGCTGTCCTATGGTTTCAGTGCTGACTTCGCAAATGGGTGGAATAATATAGGTGACAGTTAAAGATGAGTGAACTAGACTTTAAACAATATCACTTAGCAGTTATTAGGAAAGGACAAAAATAGTATAACAAGGATGACCTTCAGGAAAAGGAACTAAAGTATTTGATTTTTATATCATCAGTTTTAGAAAAGCCTCCTATTTATTTCTTTTCATGAGTATCTCACATAAAGTAAAACAAATAAAAAGGATATATCCATTTTATTTCATAGTGTAAAATGTATCTACCTTGAAAGGTAACAATATCTATCAGGAATAAAAATAGTTTACAGTGTATTTGAGAAGAGAAGATTTTCTAGATTGTATCACAAATAGATCTAATATTTACTGTAAACTATCTTTTTTTCAAAATGACAATTTAGAAGGACTAGAAGTTCAATATACAACTACTTGTTATAAAATGAAATTCCTCTGGAATGTGAGCATTTGAAAAAATATTATTGTTCAAATGAGTTCACTAAAGACAATATGCAGCCCTAAAATTTGCCTGACTAGGGACTCTATAAGTGTATGCGAGCAAGGAATAACTAACTGCCCTATTTAAGTATGTGTGAGATGGCAGGATGTAGCTACTAAGAAGTCCTGAACTGAACACAGAGAAGAGATTCATAGTGACAATAGAGAAATGACAGTGATAGATATCCCAGGAATTTATAAAAATGTTCACAAGAGAATTAGTTTCATACTCAAACTCAGTGAAGGCATGTTTTAGGCCTTCACTGATTATCTGGAACTTAAGAATTTTCCTGTTTCTTTTTCTCTTCCTCCTGCCTAAGCTCTTATCTCGGGAACTAGCTAAGTGAGATGGAATGGAGGAGATAAATGAGAGAAGAGATGGCAAATACATTTTACCAGTAAAGGCTACCCCACTAAGGGGAGGAGGAAATTAGCTCCAGCTCTAGTTATCACTTTCATTAATTTCATTATTGACATTTTAATTCTGATTGATAGCCATGTTCCTTTACCTAAGAATTACCACAAAAGTCATAGGGACTAATTGAATTTTCATGAGGCCGAAGAGAATTTGTTCAACTGATAAAATTTAACTGGAACAAAGGGAGACAAAAGTAAAGTTGCATTAGGTTTATAAAATATACTTTAAGCTTACAAAAACTTAAAAGTAACAAGGCCTGAACATGATGGAAGTGACACTCTCAGTCAATCATTTGACATCCCTGAGCCTCAGTTTCCTCAAATCTAAAAGTGAAATAATGATATGTAACACATTGTTACTCAGTTGTTGCAGGTGAGGTATATTTAAAATTTTTCCTAACCAGGGTAGGTGGTTGTTTGCTATAATTATTTCACTGGAGAATGACAGTTCACAAATATTATTCCTAGTTGTTTATTTTCTCTGAGTTAGTTTTCTACACATTATCTACAAAAACAACAAAGGCATTGTAATCAGCACTAAACATGGAGGGATTTCAGACAAAATGAAACTAATTTAACCAAGAGGAATAGTTAAACCAAGATTACTATCTGATATAATCACACTATACTAATGGGGAAGAAGCTGACATACACAAAAAGAAAAATGATTCAATTACAATTGATAGAAGCAATAAACAGTTAAAGAGAGCAAATTAACCATCTCTTAGAACATCATTGTTTTCCTTATAAAATCATAGGTGTCATGAGTATTAAAACATTCCCACTTCTTTTACCCATGGCATAATTTTATCAAATAAGAGAAGATCATTTCAAAATATTTTAAACAGTTTATAATGACAATGTGTTGCAAAACTGTTAGCTGCCACATGTCTCATATTTTTTTATTAAATATAATTTTTTGTTAAACATAAAGAAATCTTCAAATCCAAGCTTTGCCTTGTTATGTGGAATCATGCACTAAAGTCGGCTAATGAAGTAGATCAAGAGTTTGTAGCATCTGGCAGCTTTTTTTTTAAAGAATGAAAGCCAATATTCAACAGATTGAGGCCATGATAGCAAGGGCAGGAACAGCTTTTCTTTTATTATTTTTAATTTTAAAAATATTTATTTATTAATTTACTTAATAAATAAATTAAAAAGCATTTATTTATTTATTTTTAATTTTATTTAATTTTTGAGGAAATATTGTTTATGTTATAGTTATTCTATAGTAAAAATTAAAATACCACCTTATCCCAATATCATATGCAATATTGTCAGTGAAAATTAAAGAGTCAATAAGAAAAACAAAGAGTTTGTATACTATGCTGTGTACAATGTAAAGTTTACCCAAACAATTCTCCCTCTTTTATACTGGTGTGCATAATTAATGATTAACAGTGTAAGTCACTACTTGGTGCTTAATATGTCTTTGTTTATGTTCACTTGATTAACTTCATAACACTTCTTTTTGAGTGAGGTTTGACTTATATTTATTCAAAAACTCTAGGAAAAGTGTACTAATTGAAATTACACCTGCAAAGCTAAATATTATTCATATTTTTACTGTGTTTTATTTCCCTCAAATCTTACAGTGTAGTCCTCGAAAATACCCCATTGCTATATCACCTGTGAATTTTCACCATGGTCCCTTGTTTTCCTCCCACCCTGCTTTTGAACCTTTTCTTCCTACTCCTCTGCATTAATCCTCAGATCTATAGTTATCCACAAGTTTTGTCTTTTGTTTTACTCTAAGCTTTGTTTTCCTTTATTTCTCCTAGAAAGGATAACATCCAATATTTTTGCTTTCCTTCCTTCAGACTTATTTTACTGATCATAATCTCTTCCAGCTCCATCCATGTGCTCCTAATGGCATGGGCTTAACTTATTTAATTGCT
>NW_004567115.1:2934290-2938904 GCF_000260355.1 Condylura cristata | reverse complement strand
ACAGAACTGGGGTACAGGCCAGAGGTGCAGGGGCGGTGAGAGGCTTCACCAGAGACAGAGTGGGGAGCAAAACAGGCAGATAGATAAGCACACTGCTGAGAGGAGCAGCGGGCGGGTCAGGAGAGGTCTGCCGCCCTATATGGATCACCTCCGGGTCAGGCGGGGATCGAACTCATGCTGAAGTGGCTTTAGCTTCTCAGTGCTGTGCTTTAACTCGCTGCACCACCAGGGAGGGCAAAATACTGGGATTTTAATTAAGTATTTCAAATTGAAATTGAATGTGAATCCTGTTTACATTTCTGTTTTTGCTTTACTTCTCTATATAGTATTTAATATTAAAATACATATAATGCCAAAAGATGAATGCTATGTCCATATCATTTGCCATATTCATATTGAGAGTCTAATGGTTAATTTAATATTTTTATTGAGTTAGCATTGATTTACATAATTGTTTATGTTTTATAAGTATAGGGTCACCCTCTTCAGTTGTTCTACCACAAACCCATCAACAAAACATTCACATTCAACAATATAGGCCATTGTGTTCCAGTGTTCCATCTCTATTCTCTCTCTGGGAACCTGGTAATAAATATTACAAGGAATTATATATATATATATATATATGTATATATATATATATATATATATATACATATACACATTCCTATATTAATAAAAAAAATTCAATAGGAATATAAAAATTTTATAATCTACCTTTATAAAACTTGCTTAAAAACTAAAATGATATCTACAACATATACAAAATTGGGGGATGTAAATAGAACGAAATTCATTTTAGCTATTTAAATTTTTGATTAATACTTACCTAGTCAAAAATTAGCTACATGAAGTAAACCAACAATGTATTAAAATCTGAGAACTAAAGCAGAGATATATGACTTAATGATTTCTCCATAGTCAGGTCAAAAGAGTTACCTTAATTTATTTAATAATACAAAGAAAATGTGGAAAGATGATGAAAGGAAAGTTGAATGAAAGAACAGAAGGAAAAGGTGGAGCCGGAAGTAGAATATAAGGGAATTTTGGGATAAATAGCAAAATATTTTTTGAATTATTTTTTATTGTTTTATATATAATAGTTTATTTTTACATCATCTTGTGAATTTTTCCATCTCATTTGCAATCTCCTTGGACTTCTCATCACCAAATCAACCATGTCCAGTGCATTTCTTCCCCCCACTGTGTTTGATCTCATTCCCCACTCCACCCCCACAAGATGTCTCTGGTATATAGCTGTTCATCATTATCATTATTTTCTCACCTGTTCCGTTGTATTCCTGCTATGAGAGAAACCGTCCAGTATTTTTCCTTTTCTTTCTGGTTTATTTCACCAGCATGATCTTCTCCAGCTCCATCCATGTTGCTGCAAAACACATGTGTTTGTTTTTTTGATTGCTGAGTAAAATTCCATTGTGTGTATGTACCACATCTTTTTAATCCAGTCATCCATTTTTGGGCATTTGGACTGTCGCATGTCTTTCCAATTGTGAATAAAGCAGCAATAAACATGGGGTGGAGGTATTTTTTTGAATCAGTGTTTTTGTGTCTTTTGGGTAGATACCTAGGAGTGGGATTGCTGGGTCATAGGGAAGCTCCATGTTTAGCAATTTGAGGAACCTCAAACAATTTCCCACAATGGTTGTACTAGTTTGTATTCCCACCAGCAGTGCAGGACAGTTCCTTTTTCTCCACATCCTCGCCAACATTTGTTGTTGCTAGTTGTTTGAAGATGTGTCATTTTCATTGGGGTGAGGTGGTATCTCATTGTGGCTTTAATTTACATCCTCCTGATTATAAGTGATGTTGAACATTTTCTTCATATTCTTGTTAGCCATCTGCATTTCCTCTTTGGAGAAGTGTCTTTTTAGCTCTTCTGCCCATTTTTTGTGTGTGGTTGTTTACTTTTATTTTTGTTGAGTTTCATCAGTTCTCTGTATATTTTTGTGATCAATATTTTATCTCTAGTTTTGTGTGAGAAAAATTTTCCCCAATTAGTGGGAAGTCTGTCTGATTTTTGTAATGTCTCTTTTGCTGTACAGAAACTCTTAAACTTGATGTTGTCCCATCTATTTATCCTTTCCCTCACTATCGTTGCATTGGGTGCTCTATCTTTAAAGATGCAGCTGAAGTGTATGCCGTGTGCTGTTTGGCCCATCTTTGCTTCCAAGTATTTTATGGTTTCTGTTCTTATGTCTAAGTCTATAATCCACTTCAAGTTGATTTTTGTGTGTGGTGAGAAGTAGTGATTTAGTTTCATTTTTCTTTGTTTCCGCATGTAGCTTCCCTGTTTTCCCAGCACCACTTGCTAAACAAACATTCTTTGTTCCATTGTATCTTCTTTGCTCCTTTGTCAAAGATTAGCTGCCCATTAACCTGTGGGTTTATATCTGGGTTTTCTATCTGAATCCACTGGTCTGTATGTCTATTCTTGTCCAGTACCAGGCAGTTTTAATTATTATGGCTTTGTAGCATAGCTTGACATTTGGGATTGTAATGCCTCCATTCTCTTCCTAGTCATGAGAGTTTGGGCTGTTCGAGGTCTTTTGTTGTTCCATATGAATCTCATCAATATTTTGCTATTTCTTTGAAGAATGTCATTGAGATTTTTATTGGGATGGCATTAAATCTGTATATCGCTTTTGGTAAAATGGCCATTCTGATGATGTCAATTCTCCTGATCCATGAGCAGGGGATGTCTTTCCATTTTATGGTGTCTTCTTGAATTTAACAGTGTTTTGTAATTTTCTTTGTAGAGGTCTTTTACCTCCTTTGTTAGGTTGACTCCCAGGTATTTGATTCTTTTTGTTTTAATTTGAAAGGGGATTTTTTTGTTTTTATATTTCTGTTTCTTCTGCTTGGTTGTTTGTGTATCAGAAGTCCTCTGACTTTTGTGTGTTGATTTTATATCCTTCTACCTCGCTAAACTGGTTGATGATTAGTTTCTCTGTGGAGTTTTTAGGGTTTTCCATGTAGATTAACTTATCATCTGCAGATAAGGACAGTTTTACTTCTTCTTTCTCTATTTGTATTCCTTGTATGTCTTTTCCCTGTCTTATTGTTCTGGCTAGAACTTCCAGTGTTATGTTGAAGAGCAGTGGTGATAGTGGACACCCTTGTCTTGTTCCTGAACGCAAGGGAAAGGCTTTCAACTTTTCTCCACTGAGGATATATTGGCTATGGGTTTGTCATATATGGCTTTTATCATGTTGAGGTATATTCCTTCTATTCTGAGGATTTGCATGATTCTACTTATCCTGTCATGGAACTTTTGGATAGGAGTTCCCTTATCGGAAATCCCCAATTGCCCATTCTCCGTCAGTTACCTTCCTTTTAGTGAGTCCAGATTATTCTCATTTGGGTTGAAACTTGTAGTATGTAAGTCTATAGTCCGTTTTCAGTCCTAAATTCCTGCACAAGCAGGAATGATCTCGGCAGCTTTACTCTGCTGCCATCTTGTTGTCTCCGCAAAATATATTTTTATAAATCATATAATGATTGAGCACTAAAAAAGTAAATCTAGACATGAAACCTGAAACCATAAAATATTTAGAAGAAAATATAGGTGAATCACTACATAGCATACACCTCAGTAACATCTTCAAAGACACATCACACAAAGCAGAGCTCATGAAGGACAAAGACAGGCAGCTGGGGCTACATCATATCAAAGAGCTTCTGTAAAACAAAGGAGACATTAACCAAAACAAACACCCTATTGATTCAGAGAGAATTTTTCACACGATACTAATGATTATGAACTAATCACAAAGATCTACAAAGAGCTGATGAAAATCAACAAAAACAAAGTTAAAAAATGGGCATAGGAACAAAAAGGACAAATCTTTAAAGAGAACATGCAAATGGCCAAAAGGTAAATGAAAAAATTCACTGTCACATATAATCAGAGAAATCCAAATTAAAGCCACAAAGAGATACCATATTACACCAGTGGGAATGGCACATATTAACAAATTTAACAACAAATGTTGGTGAAGATATACAGAAAAGGGACCTCTCCTACAGTGCTGCTGGATTTGCAAACTGGTCCAACCACATGGAAAGTGTTAAGGTTCCTCCAACTGCTAAAAATGGAGCTTCCATATGATTCAACAATTCTACTCCTAGGAACCTACCCAGAGGACACAACTATATTAATTCAAAAGGACATCTGCACCCCTGTTTACTTTTTGTTCCTATGCCCATTTTTTAACTTATTTACAATAAGTAAGCTATGGAAGCAACCCAAATGCCCAAAAATAGATGACTGGATCAAGAACATGTATATTTACACAATGGATTATGACTCAGCAATCAAGAACAGATAGACTCAGGCCATTTGTAGAAACATGGATGGGGCTGGGAGGGGTCACGCTCAGTGAAATAAACCAAGAAAAAAATACATATTTTGGATGGCCTCACTTACAGAAGGAATGTAGGGGATCCAAATAAGGGATCAGGAAAAAATTATATAATAAAGTGAAAACCAAAATCAATAGGCAATTATAAGCCAGAGACACTCTGCAGGAGAAAGGGGGAAGTAGGATCAACAGGGAGTGGAAGAGTACAAGGGACTATGGTGATTGTGTCCTT
>NW_004567115.1:2884500-2933435 GCF_000260355.1 Condylura cristata | reverse complement strand
AAAAATGAATTTACTATAATGTAAAACAGTTTACAGTGTACAAAAGGTGTGGTTAAAACAAAGATCTGAATATTATTTTATAAGTACCATAATTTAGCCTACAAAAACCATTTATCATGACACATTCATTGAGAGGAGGAAATATGACTCATTTTCTAATTAAATTGACCATAAGAAATTGTGCAAAAAGTAATCTTAATGTGTTATCAATAAACTATACCTTTTGAAAGGATAAAGTTGTTCATTTCTTTTTAATCACTATTATTTGATAATAAAATGGAATTTAAACTTTCAATAAAGTTTATAAAAAACATTTACTATCTCCTTTATTCTATTTGTAAATAAGTTTGTGGGACATGACTAAGAAGCTAGAGAAGACACCTAATAGTAATGAAATGAGTATGATGCATTACTCTTAATGAATATATTTCCCACTGGAGATAAGTTTTTTCTCCATATGACTATCTTTGTTTTGTTCAAAATTTTTAGGCACAGTTAAAAATGCTAAATTTTGAATTTTTTTTTACAATGAAGGGAGGATACACTGACAGAAACTACCATTAGGAAACACCAGAGAATCTTAAACACTAAGAAAACTAATTTATAACTGAGTGAATAAAATAATTAACTTCAAGTGCAAACTAATACGTGTAAAATGTATTGTTTCAAGATTCAAGCTATAAACCTAAACTCCACAGGCAGCAATTGATAATCAAAAGAAAAAAAATAGCTTATTTTACATAAAATAATTTTCTAAGTATGTCATTGAGCTTTAGGAGAAAAACAAAGGTTTAATTTTGAATAGGGGACAATTGAGAATTATAATGTAAACCAAATTCAAAATTCTATTAAATCTGGTTCCTAGTGAGTTTTTATATATATACCACAACTGGAGATAAAACTTGTATTTAGCTTATTACTTTTTACAATTTTAGATATATTTTTTACATCATTCTTCATTTGGTAAGTTTTTTCATCCATGTTTAATGAAATAAGCCAGAAAGAAAAAGAAAAATACCATATGACTTCACTCATAGCAGGAGTGTAAGGGATCAGGAAAAAAAAACATACATATGTATGCATATGTATGAATATAGTGTGTTTGTGTGTGTGTATAACTTGTATTTTATAAAACATTTTCTATGTTTTTCAGAAGAAGAAAACATTATAAAGAAACATTTCTGTCATTTTTATCAACTTTAAATTAAAGAAGATTGTTTTGATAAGATTCATTACAACGTATCAAGCACACTAGGTAAAACTTGCCTGCTATCCCAGCCTGGATATCCTTAGATAGAATAATGCATATTGGTGTCCCTTTAGTATAAATTCAGCTGTCAGCAAATATCCTATAAATATATGTGCATGTGTATGTACATATGAAAAATATAATGATTATCAATTGAAAACTAGTTCCCAGATATCTGAGACTCCAATATCAATGTCCTGGATAATTATGATCCAAAGTGCAGTAAAGGAAACGTAATAAGCATTCATTATGATCCAATGAAGTGGGGTAAAAATGCAGGTACAAAAGCTAAAGAAAATTAAAAATAAAGAGCATGCTGTAAACAAATTAGCTTTTGCCACACTTATAAAATCTCAGTTAATTCAAGTGAAAATCAGTTCAGAAGATTTTTTGTTTATGTTTTGGGTTTCTTTTTCTTTTTCTTTTTTTGTCCCCTTCTATTTCAGTTCTCAAAAGACAGCATCATAGTGTAGCATCTGTAGCAATGTGGGTCAGCATGGTACTATCAAAATGAAGGTATGACAGTGTTAAGCAGAGAGGACTGAGAATGAATGGTCAGAGCTGCCTTTGTTTTATAGGGTAGGAGTGGGACTCAGGTTTCGGGGGCCAGCCCCAACTTTTGTTTTTGGTCCTGAAGAGGCTGGAGAAAGTGTTGGTGCTGAGGTTCTGTAAGAGAAAATGAGAACCAGCATACTCCAAAGCTTGGAGAAACTCCTCCATTTATTGCTCGACAGCAGGGTTTTTATATGGTAAAATTTGGCATTATTTCTCAATACCCCTCATGTTCACATATTTTGATCATACAGAAGAACAATATGGAGCATTACATGATTAATTACATTTCTGGAAAAGAAGGTGAAACTTTACAGTCATATTTACTATATCAAGGTAAGAATTTATAATTAATCATATCTCAGAAAGCCATACTCAATCATTAAAGAGGTCACTATGGAAAACAGTTACTTGCTACCTAAGAAACATTAAGTTACCATTACTAAAAATTACAAAGTTCAATATTATTTCTTCATGGGAGAGCCATTTTAGTCTTGGCTGCAAAGGATTCTTTTTTTTTTCTTTAAAGATTTATTTATTTGTGCATACAGAGCTGGGGTACAGGCCAGAGGCTCAGGGGCGGTGAGAGGCTTCACCAGAGACAGAGTGGGGAGCAGGACAGGCAGATCTACGAAGTACACTGCTGAGGGGAGCAGCGGGCGGGCCAGGAGAGGTCTGCCACGCCATGTGGTCACCTCCGAGGCAGGTGGGAATTGAACTCATGCGGAAGTGGTTTTAGCTTCTCAGTGCTGTGCTTTAACCCGCTGTGCCACCAGGGAGGGCCTGCAAAGGATTCTTATGGCCTAACAAATCAAGTAGTTACATGTCTTAATTCTTTCAGCAAGGCCGGAGTGGAGACAATGTACCTGTTCACCTAGAAGTGTACTTCCTTGAAGCCAGTTTCACCCATTCTCCCCAAGCAGGTCCGTGACCAGGTCAAGTGGTATGAGTGGAAACTAGGCGCAGCACTTAAGAGTGCTGGCAGGCCCTTTGGAATAAAAGAAAAATATCTGCCCTCAATGCACACCTCTTAAGGTTTGCTTGAGGTACCTAGCAAGAGACAACGTAGCCTTTGTATAGACACTGCAATGTAAATGAATGCTATAGTCCAATGAAGCACTAGGTGGAGGGTGTTTTTGAAAATAAAAACAACCAAAAACTCTCAAGTGTCTAAGTGTGCACCCCATAACACAGTTTATGTTGCACCCCATAGCAGAGTTTAAGGACCAGCCATCTTACATCTGAGATCTGAGACTATCCCAGGAGTCCTGGATCTCAGCTCCACTTCTGCCAAATTAACATTAACCTTTGTTTCCCTTCCCACTTTGGATCTTGTGGGTGGCAACATGTAAACAAAATATTTTCCTTAAAAAAGAATTAATCTGGAGTCTGAGATGCTATTAGTTAGGTCATTCAAATCTCAACTATTAACTGTTTGGTAGGGTCAAATCTTCCAAGGAAGATTAAATTTGTTAGAAGCAAAGGAGAACCTTCAATTGCCCTGCACATCAGGGATGTCCTGAATATAAATGTGCAGCACTAACACAGTACAATCCTTAGATTTAATAATTATTCCACTTATTTCAGTTCATTGACTATCTATATATAATTAGTACACATTTTAAAACACATGTTTATTAAGATATGTGTACTACAATTAATACTTTTCTGAAATGAAAAGTATTCTGAGCCTGAGTAAGAAATCATATGTTCTGTGACTGACACTGTCACTGCCACCAACTGGCTTTGTAACCTGGGGCAAGTTACTTAATTTCTCTGGGCATTAATTTTCTCAGAAAAATGAGGAGACTGGACTAAATCATTGCTAAGGTCAATTTTGATTTCTAATGTCTGTCATGTGAATGTTAAAATGAGGCCTGCTGAGATGATGGTGGTTAGATTTGCATTAATCAAGAAACAATGATAGTAAGTGTAGAACCACTTAGTGAGCCCAGGCCATTTGCCTGGCCAAAAAAAAAAAAGTCATTTTATATAGGCTATTTCTAACCATATAAATAAACCCATGAGGAAATAAAGGTTCAGGGAAACTGTAGTTTTCTTCATGCTACAAAGTTGATAAGTGGCAGAATCACATTTACAACCCATGTTTTGTACAAATTTCTGAAATAGATAGTATGGTAATTGTTTTCCATTGCCTTAAACTCTTTGACTTGAAGATTCTCCTTTCAGATATTGTTGAAATATTATTCTTCAATTTCCTCATGTTTTAAGCTTTGGTTTTATAGCATCAAAGCAAAACAAATTTCACCCTATACTCCTAAAGGACTTAAGACTTAGTTATTT
Source organism: Condylura cristata (assembly GCF_000260355.1). Lineage (NCBI taxonomy): Eukaryota > Metazoa > Chordata > Mammalia > Eulipotyphla > Talpidae > Condylura > Condylura cristata. The sequence continues at coordinate 2,929,330 of NW_004567115.1, read as the reverse complement.
GACACTTATTTTCAAGACATATATGAACAGATGATCTCCTATAAATGTGTCTTGCGTATACACAATCAAACAGAATATTTTCACTAGGTATAACACAGAATAAAGTTAAGAAATGCTGGGAAGAGTGTGGTGCTACCTGGGCTAGAATTCATGTGACTCATGTACCTATAGTGCAAAGTCTCAGGAGACACTCCCGCAAAGGGTGGGGTCATGCCAGAGCAGTACACATGACCACAGGCCCAGCACCATGCCACACAAAGCAGCTAGTGGGTTTCTAGACAGATCATTTACAGTTTTAAATGTGAGTTCATGGCTGTGATATCTGTGGAAGTTTGACTGTCCAGTGGGATCCTACGTAATGTTTATATCATCAAATATGTGGAAACATATTGGCATGCAAAAACACATTAATGAAGTTTTCTGAAATGAAAAGTATTGTGAACCTGAGAAAGACCATGCCATATGTTGTATGACTGACACTGTTACTTCCACTAACTGGCTCTACAACCTGCTATATACAAAGGAATGATCTTAAAAAGTCGCTAATTTTTAGGCTCAGAAATTTTATGAAAATTGTTGCAGACAGGAACTGTTGAGGAACAAATATGTGAAGATAAGCTATAAATTTATGCATATTCACCAAAAGTATTTAATTAAATAGCAAGAGTATTGAAGCACCACTGGCAGGTTTTGAAGCCAATAGAAGGTTATTGGGTTTTGCTTTTTAGCAAAAGGAAGTCAGTAAATAAATGATAGGTAAAGTTCAATGTGACTTCATTATGTAGTTTTTGCAACAGTGACTGACAAAATTGGAATTATTAAATTAATTTAATTAATTGATTGAATTACTTGTTAAATTAATGGGGGTGTTGGGAAGAACTAAGGTGATGAAAATGTGATGAAGAAAAATATAACATGCATTGCATAAATGTCTATAAAGTTGTAAGTAGAATATCCTGACATTAAATATGTCAAGTCAAATTTTCAAGAGGAAAAATAAACAAAAAATATTGTGATCTTAATAAAATAAAAAAGTATTTCAATAGATAAATACCTCATAAATAATAAAAAATATTTTGAAAGTAGGTAAAAAGTTATCAAAGAAATTGGATAATTTGTATTTTCCATTTGTTTTATTTCATTAAGCATAATACTTTCTGGATACAATGGAACAAAGAAAGTTTATTCAACAAGTGGTGCTTGGAAAATTGGGAAGCTACATGCAAAGAAATGAAACTAGATCACCACCTCAAGCCATGCACAAAAATCAACTCAAAGTGGATTAAAGACCTAGACATAAGAACAGAAACCATAAATACCTGGAAGCAAATATGGGCAAAACACTGCTCAGCTTTGAAGATACAACACACAATACAAAAATAGTGAAGGAAAAGATAAGCACATGTGATTACCTTAAATGAAAAAGATTCTGTACAGCAAAAGAGACATTACAAAAATAAAAAGATATCCCACTGATTGGGGGGGAAAAATTCTCACACAAAACAAGTGATAAAGGATTGATCACAAAGATATACAAAAATAAACAACCCCATCAAAAAATGGGCAGAAGAGCTAAAAAGACACTTCTCCAAAGAGGAAATACAGATGGCCAACAACACATGAAAAAAAAAAAAAAAGTTCTACATTACTTGTAATAAGGGAGATGCAAATTAAAACCAAAATGAGGTACCATCTCACACCAGAGAATGGCACATCAAAAAAACTAGCAACAACAAATGTTGATGAGGATGTGGAGAAACAGGAACTCTCCTGCACTACTGGTGAGAATGCAAACTAGTACAACCACTATGGAAAACTGAAGGTTTCTCAAACTGCTAAACATGGAGCTTTCATATGACCCAGCAAGCCCACTCCTAGGTATCTACCCAAAAGACACAAAAATGCTGATTCAAAAAAAATACCCCCATATTTATTGCTGCTTTATTTGCAATCACAAAGACATGGAATCAACTCAAATGCCCAAAAATAGTTGACTGGATTAAGAACATGTGGTACATATACACAATGGAATATTACTCAGCAATCAAGATAAACACATGCCTTTTGCAGCAACATGAATGGAGCTGGAGGGGATTATGCTTAGTGAAATAAGCCAGAAAGAAAAGGAGTATAAAGGTCCAGAGGAGAAAATGATAATAATAATGAACAATTATATACCAGAGACATTTTATGGTGGTGGACTGGGGAATGGGATCAAAAATGGGGGTGGGGGAAGTGCACTGGACTATGTGATGGCACATGGGTGGGAAGCCCATCAGGATTACAGCTGAGATAGAAAAAGGCACAAAATGAACTAAACATAAACTATTATTAAAAATAAATAAAATAAAATAAAAATAATAAAATAACAATCAGGGTCCCTCCCTGGTGGTGCAGTGGATTGGGACACAGCACTGCAAGTTAGCTGCAACTGCTTCAGAGCAGAGTGAGTTCAATCCCCATACCCGGAGGTGGCCCACATGGCACAGCAGACCTCGCTTGTTTCGCCTACTGCTCACCTTAGCAGTGTGCTTCCATGATCTTCCTGTTCTGCTGCCCACTCTACTCTGGTGAAATCTCTCACTGCTCCTGCCCCTTTGGCCTGTATCTCAGTTTTTTATGCATAAATCAACAAAGCTTTAAAAATAAATAAATAGATAAATAAATCTAAATCAGCCCCAACTTTCTATGTAGGAAATATTGAGATATCTTGATAGCAACCTCAGTGACTTCTCAAAATAATATATAAATTATAAGTGAAAAAGATTTCATCTACTTAATGATTTATGTCAGTTGTGTGAATATGAAAAACCTGATTTCCATCTACAGTTTTTACTTGCCATCTCCCCAAGTATCTCAGTATAAACTCATCTGTTAAAAAAGAAGTAAAACCCTCAATATTTATTTACAAATTACATGATAATATTCATAGAAAACCCTAAAGAATTATGGAACTCCCTGTTGGCAGAGGGTTTATACACAGCACTATCAAGCTATCTACAGCCATGAGGACAGCCACTACAGTGAGAGTTCAATCCTTACCCTTCCGGGAGACAACCCACATGGCCCAGCAAATCTCTTCTTTTTCACCCACTGCTCCTCTCAGCAGTGTATTTTAGTACATTTGTTCTGCATCCTACTCTGTCTCTGGTGAATCCTCTAGCTATCCTCAAAGCCTCTAGCCTTACACCCACTTGTTGTATGCATAAATGAATAAATAAATCCTTAGAACAAATAGAAAACCCAACTCTCCCTGGTGTTACAGAGGTTAAAGTGCTGCACTGTGAAGCTGGCAGTGACTGCTTCAGTGCAAGTTGGATGCCCTCCATAAGGCGATCCACATGGTACAGCAGACCTCTCCTGTCTCGCAGGCTGCTTCCTTCTTCTGTGTGCTTTGTCGATCTGCCTGTTCTGCTCCCCATTCTAACTATGGTGATTCCTCTCTCCACCCCTGCACCTGTGGCAGTACATCAGTTTTCTAAGCATAAATAAATAAATATTTTAAGAAAACAAAAGAAAAGAAAAATAAACTCCTTGTTGGTTATTGAAATAATAAATCTGTGCAGTAAAATAAGTTACAAATTTAATTCACAAAAATAGTTGCATTCTTTTTTTTTTTTTTTTTTAAGTTTTATTGATTTATTCATACAGAACTGGGATACAGGCCGGAGATGTGGAGGTTGAGAGGATTCACCAGAGACAGAGCGGGGAGCATAACAGGCAGATCCATGAAGTACACTGCTGAGGGGAGCAGCGGGCAGGTCAGGAGAGGTCTGCCATGCCATGTGGTCACCTCCAGGGCAGGCGGGGATCGGACTCATGCGGAAGTGGCTTAAGCTTCTTAGTGCAGTGTTTTAACCCGCTGTGCCACCAGGGAGGGCCAATAGTTGCATTCTTACTGGAAATAATTAGCTCTGAGAAAAAGAATCACGAGAACAATCCCAGTTAGAGTTGCTTCTAAAGAAATTAACTACCCATAAATAAAGGAAGTGCAGAGCATGCAAAATGACCAAAAAATATATGACAATGTTATAGGAAATAGATGACAAAGAAATTGAAATATATATTCTTTACATAAGAATTGTAAACTTAATATTGTTTAAATGCTAAAGCGATATAGAGATACAAAGCAATCCCTACCAATATTGCAATGGCATTCTTTAAAATAATAGGACAGGCATTACTGAATTTCTTATGGAATAATAAAGGACCCCAAATAATGAAGGTCATCCTGAGAAAAAAGAATATTGGGATCACACTCCCATACTTAAAATTATGATACAAAGCTCTGGTGATCTAGTGTAGTGTACAGTTCTAGAACAAACAATGTCAAACCAACCAATAGAACAGAATTGATAACCCTGAAATAAACCCATCCATAAATGGACAGTTAATCTATGGCAAAAGATTTAAGAGTATACTTTGCAGAAAGAAAATGCTCTTCAAAAAATGGTATTGAGGAAACAGGACAGACACATGCAAAATAATGAAACTTTAGTACTATATACTAGATAGAAAATTTAACTAAAAATGTTTAAAAACTTGGATATAACATCTGAAACTTAGAAGGAAATAGGAAAATCACTCCATGACATTGGCCTCTGTGATATTTTTCCAACAACTAGAGAAAGAAAAGAGCATATAAATAATCAGCACCACAAATTAAAAACTTATTCAATGTGAAAGAAAGAACACTAAAACCATGAATGGAAGAAAACATTTACACATCATACATCTGACAAAGGGCCAATAACCAAAATATATAAAGTTATCATACAGTTCAACAGAAAATAAACAAAAAACATCAAAAATTGAAGAACTATTAAACAATTTTCCCCAAAGAATTCATAGAAATAATCAACAGACACAAGGGAAAATGCTCATTATCAGTTATCATCAGGGAAATTTAAATCAAAACTACAGTGAGATAACAACTCACATCCATGAGAACTCACCATACATCAAAAGAAAACAGATAAAACAATTGTTCATCAGTGGAGAAAAAGGGAAAAGTTACCTTTATACAATGTTAATGGGAATGTAAACCCCATGGAAAACAATGTTTGTTTATCAGGATGTTAAAAATAGATGTGCCAAGCCCTCCCTGGTGGCTAAGCGGGTTAAAGCACAGCATTAAGAAGCTAAAGCCACTTCCGCATGAGTTCGATCCCCGCCTGCCCCCGAGGAGACCACATGGCGCGGCAGACCTCTCCTGACCCGCCCGCTGCTCCCCTCAGCAGTGTACTTCTTTGATCTGTCTGTTCTGCTCCCCACTCTGTCCCTGGTGAGTCCTCTCACTGTCTGCATCTCTGGCCTGTACCCCAGTTCTGTATGAATAAATAAATAAATATTAAAAAAAATAGATGTGCCATAGGGCCCAATACTTTTACTATATCTACCTGAAGTATTCAAAATCACTATTGCAATTGATATGCATTTATATTCCTGTGTCCACCAAATCACTATTCAAAATAGTGACATTGTAGAAACTACCTATGTAAACAAGGAAAAATGATTGGATGAAAATATATGGAGGCTGTATATATAGATTAATGATAGATAGAGAGATAGATAACAATGGAATCCCACAAAACTATAACAAAAAATGAACTCTTGTCATTTGTAACATTGATGAAACTGGAGGGTGTATGTTAAACAAGGTAAGTGAGAATACTGAATGATTACACTTGTATGGAAATATAGAGAAGCAGAACAACAACAACAACAAAATAAAACAGACAAAGCAAAGCAAAATAAACCTAGATATTTGCAGAATTAAGCCCACCAAACGATGGTAAAAGCATATCTATAATTTTTTAGTCAAATTTATCACTAATTTGGATAATTCTGTAGTTAACTTATTTTTATTAAATATTTATTTATTTATGCTTACAGGCCAGAGGTGTGGGGGAGTGAGAGGACCCACCAGACCAGAATGGGGAACAGAACAGGCTGTTCTGTTCTGAGGGGCACAAGGGTGAGGCTTTTATCACTGAGGGGCACAAGGGTGAGGTTTTTTAATTCTCACAATCTTTCTTGAAAACTCCAATTCTTCCAGCCAGTATAGTGATTTCAACATCCACAGGAAGCACTCATGGAACTTTCCAAAGACCTTCATTTACATCAAAATTCAGCCATTCTCGTCCACTGTTTATAATTTATAATTTATGAGTGGAGACCCATATCCAGAAGACATGGATTGATACCTTAAACAACCTTATCTTTATAGCTTATGAATAAAGATCCAAATCTAGAAGATCCCAAGTGTGACTTGTTTCCTGTAAGCTGACAGTCGTATTTGAGCTCTGAGAAGAAGAGGTCATACAGCAAAGAAGTAAAAGCATTTCTAGTTTATGCCTGCAGTGAATTGGCACTCTCAGTTCATCAACCTACAAAGAACTAAATCCTATCCACAACAATGGGAGTAAAGTTAGAAACTATCCTTCAAGAGACTTGAAATGACTAAAGGTAAGCTAATACCTTGCTTGGAATTTTGTGAGAACAGTGTCTGAGGTATCAAGCTATATATGTTCATGTTGTTGACCTATAGAAATTGTGACATAGCAAATTATATATTTTTTAAGTAATATAATAATTTTTACATCATTTTGTGCATTTTTCCATCTCAGTTGTAATCTCTGTGAGCTTCCCGTAAATTATATTTTTAAGTTTCAAAATTTGGTGCAGTTTTTTCATTATTCAGCAATGGATAATAAATACACTTTCTATGACAAAACAAAATCCATCCATTCTGCTGGAAACTAACATTTTGCAAACAGGTATTTGTTAAGTGTGAAGCAGTAAGTAAGCTTCTTAACATAGTAGTGAGAAAAAAAAATCTGAAGAATGATATAATGTACTCTGTGATACATCCTCACAAATTTCCCCAAATTACTGCCATTCCCATAAAAATTTTTGTTATCTACTTATCTACTAAGGATTTGCCATTTTAATGAAACAGTACATAATGTACAAAATGATCATAATGCTTATATCAAGATTTCCAGACTATATGAACAATTATATTATTTATTTCTGCCTGACCCCAGTCTTCCCTTGCTCAGACAATTTACTAATAAGCTTTGCATCTTACTCTTTTCTCACAAAGATGCTGTGTGATAGGGTTTCCTAAAATCTTCAATACCTTTATTTCCTGCTGTTGCTTACTTATATGAACTATAATAATAATATCTACAAAATGATGGTGGCTGCTGGGCCCCACCATATGCAGTTATGGTCACTCAGGAGCAGGTTATTACATTAACTTTTGTCCCTCTGTGATGAACTCTGTTATACCCATGTGAAAAATGCCAACATCTGGTCACCTCATCCTAAATTTTTCATAGGGTTACCAAGTACTGTTTTTGAGGACATTTTTTTTAAAGATTTATTTTATTTATTCATACCGAACTGAGGTACAGGCCAGAGATGCAGAGGGTGAGAGGATTCACCAGGGACAGAGTGGGGAGCAGAATAGGCAAATTGACAAAGTACACTGCTGAGGGGAGCAGCGGGCGGGTCAGGAGAGATCTGTCGTGCCATGTGTATCTCCTCCCGGGCAGGAGGGGATCGAACTCATGCGGAAGTGGCTTTAGCTTCTTAATGCAGTGCTTTAACCTGCTGCGCCACCAGGGAGGGCTTGTTTTTGAGGACTTTTATCTCAACATTTTACAAGTGAACCAGTTTAGGCAACAGATTACTATTCTAAAAGTGTACTGTATCATTTTTATCAGCATCATCCATAAAACATTAACATAGTGTAAAACTTTACAACATGGATGAATTAATCAGTGTCTCAGCTTATTGATCTGCCAAATGAGGAGAATTCTTAAGTATTTAAGTCACTTTTAGTAGTAGCTCTACACAAATCCTCAGTGCCATCTATGCATACAAACTATAAACTGCTCCAAAGTAGGAAAATGTCATTTCCATAAGAAATTGAAGGATAACACATACATTATGTCAAACTACTTTTCTAAGTTTATGTATGTTTAAATGAAGTAAGATTGGATTCTCTGTATCAAGTAAGGGACTTAGCATTAGATTTAATATGTATGAAAAGGTAAACTGTTGTCACAATATAGAAAAGTATCTTTTCTTCCAGCAATCATTTAGTAGCTGAACAAATTTAAGATGAGATACTCCTGCTTTGTTTGTCTACTTTTGCAATGCAATTTACATAGTACCTTGTGGCAGAGTTTAAGAGTGTAGAGATAATGTTGCTCAGGTCAATACTTTTCAGTCATTCTTAATAATGTAATTTTGTTTTGTATTTAGTTAACTGTCTAGTTTTTGTGTCACAGTGTCCCACAGATCCACTGGTAAGGCCCCCAGTCCAGCATGTGTGGGGTGAAGCAAAGCCCCTGTGAAGGCCCTGTCAGACCCCACAATCCCATAGCTTCTCCCAACCCCCACCACAGAGTTCAGGGTTACAGTCAGTGGAAGCCTGACCCACAGCAGCAGAGCTCTGAAAACAAACAAAAACATTAAAAAGTAAAAAAAATAAGGAGCTGGAAAAATATCACAATGCTCACATAAGTTCTCAAGGGAATATGACATAACAGAACAAGAACAAATCTCTATAACATGATGGCAAAGACTTGGAAAATCTATTTTTTCCTATTGACACATGATTCATGTATCTTGACATGATAAAGAATTTTGAGGGCAACATAGACAGAACATATAAAAATAAATCAAATATATGCAAGCAAATTCATAAAACAAATGAATGTCCTGAAAAAAAAATAAATGGACAGAGATTGAGAATGATATTCTAAATAAGAAAATAACATGTTTTCGGATGTTAAAAGATCAATAGAGGAGTTGAAAAACATTGTAGACATATATGAAATTAGAATAAACCAACTGGAAGAGTGAATCAGTGAACATGAAGATGTAAATATACTAGAAAACAATGAAAAAGAAAAACAGAAAGAAAAAAAATTAAACACATGAAGCCACAAGAAAAGATAATTTAATAATAACCCAGAATGAGGAGAACTAAAGAAAGGAACAGAGAATTTCTTTAAGTGAAACTTACAAAACCTGTGGAAGGAAACAAATGCACAAGTCTATGAATCCAAAGAACACCAGATTACTTGAGCAAAATGTGGCCTATAAGACAGTGAAAATACTAACATCTCCAGACAAACAAAGGATACCAAATTTTGCTAGGGGAAAGAAGAAAATAATCCATAAATGAATGCAGATTAAGCTAATATTGTACTTCTTGAAGGAATACTATGGGCAAGGAGATAATGAAATGATGTAATTGAAATGTTAAAAGGTGTTCTGGAATTTAAGCCAAATGGAAGAAAACGCGCGGGCGCGCGTGCACTCACACGTGCACACACACACACACACACACACAATGGAATAAGGGACTATATGGAACCGCAAAATTAAAGGGGAAATGGCAGCAATAAAGTTTCACATATCAGTAGTCCTTCTAATTGTAAATGGACTAAACTTACCAATTAAAAGACACATAGTACCCAGTAGGATTAAGCAATAAATTCAACATTCCATCTCTGGGAGATGAAGCTGAGCTGCAATGGTACGCACAGATTCAGGAAAAGGGAAAGAAACAAGTGAATGGGGTACAAAGGCAGTCAGAGACATAACACTCATAGAGACAAAATAATTTCCAGTTAAAATTATAAGAAATGGAGGCTACATAATTAAAGGATCAGTACATCAAGAAGACATAACTCCCATCACTATATTCAGCAAATGAAAGAGCACCAAGATATATTAGCCAGCTACTGTAATTCTGAAAACTATTATTAGGGGGAAAAAAGAACATACTTGTAGTAGGAGACTTCAACATCCCACTCTCACCAATGACGAGATCAATGAGACTAACAATGAAAAGGATACAACAGTCTTAGAGAAAGGTATATCCTATGTACCTAATATATTTAGGGAGTTCTTCAACACTCACACACACACACACAAAAACAATATACAAAAATGAAAAAATAAACAGAAATAAGTGCTCAGGAGAGTGTAGAGAAAACAGAACTCTTTTACACTATTGATGGGATGTTCTACTGATCTAGCCCTTGTGGTTTCTGAAAAACCTAAAAGTAATCTGTTATATGACCTGGTAATTCATTCCTAGGTGGCTATCATAAGAATTAAAAAAAAAAAAAAAAGGTTTGAGAGAAGCCATAAGAATGCAAAAAAAAAAAGTTGGTGTTGGTGTTTTTTCTGATCAAAAACTTGCCCTTCCTTGTCTATTGTAACCATGTTTACAGTGGTCATGGTATGGAAACATACTAAGTGTTAAAAACAGATGAGTGGTTCAAGAGCTTATGGTATCTATACACACAAAATCAACGAAGTCATGTAAAAATATAAACATGCCATTTGAGGTGACATGTATGTAAGTGGAAGGGATTATGCTAAGAAAACAGCCAGAAGAAAGACAATTACCAGATGGTATCACTTATATGTGGAATGTAGAGAAACCAAACAAAAGGTCAAATAAACTGGAATGTAAGAACTAACCCTTTAAAGCGGACCAGACCATAGAACCAAGTCATCCAGTGGAGGAGTGCAGGGGAAGAAGGAGAGCCAGGAACAAAGTGGGGAGAATACAATGGACTGTGGTGGAGTCCATTATGAATGCCTTGGGTGATATGTTCTTGGTGAATACACCTGTATGGGGGTGGGGATAAGTTTGGAGCAGAGGGATAACCCATCCCTATAAAACACTATTAGCTATATTTTCAGGGGATATTTAAAATTTTAAATAATTTTTAAACATTAAGAAAAAAATATGTCTGATTTTATCATTTGATGATCTAAAATAAAACCGTTACAAAGCAAAAAGTACACCAAAGGAGTTTTTATACTTGCAGGGTGTTGCTGATTTTATCTAAAGCCAATGCATTTGTTTCAGGCTGTGTAAAAATACAATAAGACAAAGAATGGATCCAAGAATGAAGCAAGTAAGCCATGAACTTATCAGCCCCTTCAGATAGTTTGACCCCCTTTTTCTTCACTCACATTAATACATGGTGGTCAATAAACCTGGATATCATATTTATAAAATAACAGAAAAATATAATGAATTACCAGATGGTGTCTTTTTATATCTAGATTGTTTTGTTTGTTTTTATTTTTTTAAGATTAATTTATGTATGCATACAGAACTGGGGTACAGGTCAGAGGTGCAAGGGCAGTGAGAGGATTCACCAGAGCCAGAGTAGAGAGCAGAACAGACAGACAAAGTAAACTGCTAAGGGGAGCAAGCAGGTCAGGAAAAGTCTGCGTAGTCATTTGGGTCACCTCTGGAACAGGTATCAAACTCATGCTGAAGTGGCTCTGTTTTGTTAGTACTGTGCTTTAACCCACTGCATCACCAGGGAGGGCCTTAGATTTAGTTTTTAGATCTAGATTTAATATGTTTACATTTCATTTATTTTGTTTTTGTATGAACTCATAGTCAGCAGAGAGCTATCAAATCCAAGAGAGTTTATCTATAGCTTTGGTAAAGCTCATCTACCGCTTTTCTACTTCTGGCTTCTGTAAGTATCCTTTTTCTTTTTTTAGGGTAGTGACTGGTGCCAGAGCAAGAGAAAATATCAAGCCCTTCAAGAGTCAAGAGCAGCTGGCAGAATTGCCCTGGTGTTTGTGGGGTATTATAGACATAAAGGCACATTTGGAACTGGCTGAGGAAAGAAGGCAATGCTTCTTGCTTTTATCGTTATAATCCATTTCCTAGTAAACATTATCCTACAATTCATACTAAGTTTAGAAAATGCAGGAAGACAAAACAAAACAAAAAGCCGGCAGCCACACGGTGTTCTAAGAAAGCAAGGAGGCAATGCATGTGCTTAGTAGATAAACTGCCTTTTAGCAAATGAAACAATAAACACACAAAGACACTTGTTCATTTTTTTTTAAACAATGAAAGCCATTTTTGTAAGAATTAACCAGAGGGAGTTGTACATCTGGAAAGCAGTGAACACATCATTTCTATTTGGAAGAAAAGTGGCACTATTGCCAAAAAATAATAATTATATATCTGTGGTGTGGTGTAAATTTGTCAAGCTGAAAGTGTCATGGAGAGAAACTTGCTACCAGAAAATTGCATTAGATGGCTTTCCACTATATATTTCAATGAGATCATTCCCTCATTTGGGGCAGATTTTTATTATGTGCATTTTGTGAAAAGTTAAAGAAGCTTTATATAATAACTAAAGCATGGGTATGGCAAGGTAAGAAAAAAATAAACAATTTAATAAAAAGTGTTATAATGATGACTTTTCTGTCTCTAGAATTGTCAGGCCTTAAGCAAATTTTTCAAAAATATCAGTTATTCTTCACTCTTTTTTTTCTTACTGCTTTTTATAAGCATTCATTTAGCCCATTATTTGTTATTAAGTTTTCTCTGATCTGACAAATAGGCTGGTTTGGTTCTTATTCTCTACTTTTCCAATGAACATAAACACATAAGGCATGGACTACTACTTTGCCCATTTATTGACTAACTGAAAAAACAAAGAGCCATTTTGGTTCACAAAGCATACTGCACTGGACATACAAATATCACCACGTGCTGCATTATTGAGATGCAGTGAAATTTACTCCAGTGCATAAGAATAAAACACATATTAAAATATTTAACATTGTATGGTTGAAAGCAAAATATAAAATGTTGTCAGACACTATTCGTGAAATAGGAACACAAAATCAGTGCAAAGCTGAAATCAAGATGGGGCTAGGATTTTCCAAAATTGTTTTAAACTGTAAGGGATTGGACCATGAGTTATGATGTTTCAACAGGTTTGCAAAATGAGGTACTTGAAAAGTATCAAGTCTCTATACAAACCCACTGAAGTTTTACTCTGTTAAGTCTCCTGGAGTTAACAGATGGCTTTTTTTCACTCATATTTCTGGTACGGAGAAACTGAGCTTAGTAATTGGAAACTAGGCCTGACCACATGAAAGTAGTTTTGAATTTTCATTAGCAGTGTTTTGAGAATAAGCTGCTCCATTCTTAGTAGCAAACCTAGAAATTACATATATGTTTACAACTAAAATATAAGATACTCCTAGCGAATGCACACTAGAAAAGACCACACCATAAAAAGCTTACCTAACACATAAGAAGTAAACTTCATGAATGAGTTAACAGATGCAAACATTCAATATGAGTAATAGACATTAAAGGTGTTATTTGGAATAATGCTTTTTTTTTTAAATTGTGGCAATATTTTATTTTTTCAAAACTTATTTAAGAATATGTAGATGCAATTTTTATTCCAACTTATATCTGCCTGTCAGCTTGTTGTAAACTTCAGTAAATAAAATTCGTATGATTTTTTTGCTTGCTTATTCATTGCCTGAACAAATATTTATTGAGAGCTACATTGTACCAGACATTGTCCAACATACTAAAAACATTGCATAAAAATGGCATTGTCAATATGTAAAAGGAGATAAACTATCTTGAGACAAGGAGAACAATAAACAGGAAGTTACAATTCAGTGTGATTAACTCATAATTTATTCAAACAACATGGCACGCACTGCTAGTAAATTAACTATCTTTTATTGTGGTGACATTAGGCTACAGCACTATATATTTTAGTGATGTATATTCACACTTCTGCAAGTTATGGTATTGTACCACACTCAGTATCAAAGTATCTATCATCTTCCCCTGTAGTCCACTAAACCCCCTCCACATCTTTGCTCCCTGTCCTGACACACTCCCCTATCGCTTCGGTTCTATAGTTACATTTCAAGTGTTTTGTTTGTTTGTTTGTTTTAGTTTTCACTGTTCTCTTGATTGGTTTGTCTGTATTCTGCATGAGTGAAATCATGCAGTATTTGTCTCTATTCTTCTAAATTAATTTTGTTTAGCACAATCCCCGCCAGTCCCATCCAAGTCATTGAAAATAGAAAGATTTCACCTTTTGATAGTTGGATGGTATTCTATTATATAGAGAGACAACATACCATTATCATTCTCCCTTCACCTGTCTTTTGGCACTTAGGTTGTTTTGAAATGCTTATTGTTAATAGCATTGAAATGAATACAGGAGAGCACATATTACTTCAAATTAGTGATTTTGGATTTTTTTGATATATACCAAGCAGTGGAGTTTCTAGATCCTATTGTAGGTCTATTTTTAATATTTTGGGAAAAGTCCATATTGTTTTCTACCGGGGTTTGAAACATATTTCCTTAGATGATGATGATTTTTTCCCTTTTTTTTTTTAATATGGGCCATTCTCTGGAATGTAAGGTGGAAGTCTTATATTGTGATAAAATAAATAAAATTGTAATATAAATTAATCAGTAAATAAAAAAAGATACCCTAATGAATGAATGGGAGAAAATATTTACATGCTATTCATTTGATGAGGGGCTAATATTCAGGATCAAAAAGAACCTGTACATCTCTACAACAATAAAACAACCCAATCAAAAAATATTTAGAAGAGTTAAATAGACACTCTCTTTTTAAGATTTGTTTATTTATATATACAGAACTTTAGTACACACCACAGTCGTGGGGGGGGGGGTGAGAAGATTCACTAAAGACAAAGTAGGGAGCAGAACAATCAGAGTAACTGAAATGTACTGCAGAGGGAAGCAGCAGACAGAAGAGGTCTGCTGTGCCATGCGGTTCAACTCCCTGGCCAGGGATCAACCTTGTGCGGTAGTGGCTGCAATAGCTTCACAGTGCTGTGCTTTAATCCATTGTGCCACCCTAAACAGACTTCTCAAAAGAAAATATAGATGGCCATCTGTGCATTAAAATATGTTCATCATGGCCTTCCCTGGTGGCGCAGCAGGTTAAAGCACAGCACTAAGAAGCTAAAGCCACTTTCGCATGAGTTAGATTCCCACCTGCCCCCGGAGGAAATCCACAGGGCGGTAGCAGACCTCTCCTGACCAGCCCGCTGCTCCCCTCAGCAGTGTACTTCCTCCATCTGCCTATCCTGTTTTCCTCTCTGTCTCTGGTGAATCCTATCACCCTCCACATCTCTGGCCTGTACCCCGGTTCCATATGAATAAATAAATAAATCTTTAAAAAAATATATGCTCGTCATTATTTATTTCCAGAGACATGAATATGAAAACCATAATGACTTAACTTTTGAAATCATGACAAAGCTTTGAACTAACTCTGATCAAATTTTAATTTAATATATTATGAAAAACATCCTATAGACATCTGAACATAATTAAAAATTTCCCATGTTAGGGCCCTCCCTGGTGGCGCAGCGGGTTAAAGCACTGCACTGCGAAGCTTAAGCCACTTCCTCATGAGTTCGATTCCCGCCTGCCCCTGAGGAGTCCACATGGCGAGGCAGACCTCTTCTGACCCGCCCGCTGCTCCCCTCAGCAGTGTACCTCGTCGATCTGCCTGTCTGCTCCCCACTCTGTCTCTGGTGAAGCCTCTCACCCTCCACATCTCTGGCCTTTACCCCAGTTCTATATGAATAAATAAATCTTAAAAAAAAAAATTTCCCATGTTAAAAATTATAAGTCAAATTTTTCTTACACGTCTACTCTGTATCAGTAGTCAAGAAGACTTAACAATGTCTACAGAATTTTTAATTAAGAAATAGATGACACAAAAATTCTATCCATCTAATTTTTCAATCAAATGAGAAGTTAATAATAAGATAATCTTGCATCTATAAGAATTCAGAAAGCACACCACTATTGTATCCAACAAAGGCAGCATTAATGAAAAGCACAGTTGAACAAGTGGTAAGTGAAAATAAAGAACACCATGTTTGGGTTATAAATTCTAAATATTGTTTTAAGAGGAGAAATACATTCTCTAAAGTAAACTTTAATAAGAATAGTCAAGTATCTTTGACTAAGGTAGCACCAATTTGATAAGTTAAGAGTAGCATCTTATTAAAAATAAAAAAAAGAGGAAGCCAAAAAAATAAAGAAAAGCCAATTTTTTCTTAGTGATACTAGTATACTGTGAATCTGTGACACACTTTGATATTATGTAACAAGGGCGTAGAACCAATATCCTTGAATAACCTCAGTTCATATATT
The DNA here is from genome assembly GCF_000260355.1 of Condylura cristata. Lineage (NCBI taxonomy): Eukaryota > Metazoa > Chordata > Mammalia > Eulipotyphla > Talpidae > Condylura > Condylura cristata. The sequence continues at coordinate 2,913,282 of NW_004567115.1, read as the reverse complement.
TTTTTTTCGTGAGCCTTGACAATTTGCAAAATACTGACATTGGATCAAAAAGTTCAGAATTAACTTATTTTACTTGTTTTAGGCAAAAACTGACTGACTGTATTTCCTGAAATTTATATTTATTTTTCAAAATGTTATTTTCATGAAAAAATATCCTGTGACTTAAATTTTTGCTGACATAAAAAGTTCTCAATGATTATTCAATTCCTTTGCTAACTTATTTTTAGCGAAAATACTGTGAGTTCCTATGAGCTGGCCACTCATGGGCAAATGTGACCTACTTGCTTCCATAAATCACAGCAGACCATTTCTTCACTGCCTAAGGAGTACAGCTCATATCTTGAGGCAGACCCAGGGATGCCTAGGCTGCTGTTGAACTGATTACATGACTGTCTCTATGGCAGTGTTTGGGATAACTCTGCGTATGATAAGATCATACACATGATCTCGGTGTAAAACTTTCAATTGTAAAACTTTGTCCCCCTCCTATCCTACTCGCTAGATCCTATTCCTCAAACCATTGTCACATGATCAGCTTTTGCCATCCTATGATTCCAATAAATGGCACAAGAACTTGTCCTCAAGCAGCTGAGTCCTGCCTTGCAAGCCTGTTCCAAGACTGCTGTGTCCCACATCACGATCTCGCCACAAAGCGGTAAAAAGTAGTTGTCGCAACGAATATAACTTTGCTTAAAAGTTCCACAAATATATTCTAAAAAAAATTCTGTAAGTGACCACAAAAGAGTCATCAAATCTGGAAAAAAATAATGTAAGAATAATGGCCCAACACATAGAGAAAATCAATTTAACATTAATAGTGAATTAATTTCACCAGGATACTGGGAAACATTCAGAAATGCTTGGCATTCTATTTATGTACGCATTAATGTATTTTCTACTACCAGTTTTATATTTTATTTTTATTATAAATGTTAAAAGGTTGTGAAGTTTAGTTTATAATTCTTCTGGAAATGTATGATAAAGTAGTTCTGGGGGAAAATCTCATCAGTAGAAAAATCAAACAAAATATCAGTTAATATGAATGAACTGAACTTCAAAGTTGGAAAGGCAACAGCTATAAGTAATAAAATTTCCTCATCTTATAGAAAAGCAATATCATCCATAATATCTATAGTTCATGATAAAACAGCTGAAATGATCAGTATTTTAAAATGTAAATGTATACTCTAAGGGAAATAAAACAGGCCCTTTACAAAGAAATAAAAAGGTTATTTATTTTAAAATCACCAGAAAATAAAAAGTAGGAAAAATTAAGAACAATAAGATAAAATATTAAAGGATGATGACAGCAAAATTTGAAAATAAGGATAAACATGCTTTAATGTTACAGTTAAACACAATAACTAAATAATTAATCTTACATTAATGATTACATGTATCCTAAACATGTATTTCTAATCATAAGTGTTTTTTGGAGTTCATAGAACAGCATACTTTCCTGTCTCTTATAAATGTTATATTTAGGTTTGAAAAGGTAATTAGTTCACTATATTAAAATGAAAGAAAGAGATGTGCAGATGTAATGGATTATTACATTCAAATTAAATTCAATTTATTTCATTATGATTTAACTTGTGCTCTACAGTGATTCAATCAGTTTTCTTATTTTGTAGCTAGATTTGTTATATTTGTCATAATGAAATAATATTTATTCAATTTTATAAAAGCTGTTATTATAAAATCAGTTTAATAACCTACCATGCAAATTCTCTGTTGAATTAGTGTTTTTGTGTTGATTCCTATAAATAGAGTCTACAAAAACAAACAAATATATGAAGATATTAAAGTAGCTAGCAAAATCTATTTTCACTTATATCAACAGTCAAAAATGAAAATAGGAAATCATGCAACGGAAATATTACAACTTCCAAACCACACCAGAGCTTTGAAAGTTGGACAGATTTCCATTATGTGTAAAGGAAAGGTCTGCTTTTGAATGAAAGGAAATAAATCTTAAGGCTGATTTAATATGGGGCTGCCATGTGATCTCCCTTCTTGTCAGTTTCTGAGCAACATATATACTTTTGCTTAGATTGTGCATATACTGTTCCCTCTGTCTAGGATATTCTTTCTTCTCTCTAGCTCATCAACTCCTGCTGATTCTTGAGATCTCAGCTCAGAAGTTAATTTCTAAGGGAAGTTTTCTTTGAGCTCTTTAAGGAGATTTTAGGCTCTCATCACATCATTTTATTTATTTAATGAATAACTGCCATTCTTTTATTGAAAGTAAGGAACTGCTGGTGGTAAGATCTGACTAATTTTAAGTGTTATCTATCAATTGGAAATAATATGTGGTACCAATTAAGTGTGACACAGTGTTTCACAAAATTCAAAACTTTTATTTTACTCTTATTAAAGATATGTTTTAAAAATAGTTAAACCTATTTTAATCTTTTCATCTTCAAAACAATTTTCTGAGGCAAGTACAATTATTCCTAAAAGAAGCACAGATGTTTGGGGCCCTCCCTGGTGGTGCAGCGGGTTAAAGCACAGCACTAAGAAACTAAACCACTTCCGCATGAGTTCGATTCCCGCCTGCCCTGGAGGTGACCACATGGCGTAGCAGACCTCTCCTGACCCGCCCGCTGCTCCCCTCAGCAGTGTACTTCATTGATCTGCCTGTTCCGTTCCCCACTCTGTCTCTGGTGAAGCCTCTCGCCACCCCTGAGCCTCTGGCCTGTACCCTAGTTATGTATGCATAAATAAATAAATGTTAAAAAAAAAAAAGCACAGAGGTTAAATAATTCAGTGAACTTCATTCAGCCAGAAAGCAGAACTGTGTGAACATATATCTCTTCTATCATGGAAATAAAACTATAACTTTTGCTCTCATTTATTTATTTATTTATTTATTTATTTATTTATTTATTTATTTATTTATTTATTTATTTAGTTTTATTTATTTTTGTGAAGAAGAATTGGGGTGCAGGCCAGAGGTGTAGGGCAGAGGTGGGGAGTGAAAATGCTACAGGGCAGGAAAAGAGACACCCCAGGTCCCCCCAAATCTGCATGCTCTAAATAGGTTTTGCCATCCACACCATTAAGACAAAACATATAAATCTTTAATGGAAATAAACTTTCATACATTCAGTGTGAAGTGCAGAAAAAATAAATAATATAGTTTTCAAATCAATCACCTGAAGTTACCCATCTCCTCATAGGTAAAAGGCCAAACAAAAGTGATAGAAGGCAAGACTAAAAGCACTAAAAGCTGATACAAGTCTAAAGCACTGTCCAGCAGGGACCCATGGAAAAGGGTCAAAAGCAGTCAGACAAGTCTAAAATAAAAAGAAAAAAAATCAAGATTAAAGTGGCTCTGGTTAACCTCTCCACTGGTCTCTCACCTACATGTTTCAAGCAGTCCAGGATCAAAACCCAAGCACTGCTTCTTCTCATGTCTCTCTGCTCCTTGTGCCTCCTCAGTGATAGTGCTAAGACTTAAACCCTAGGACATCAGGGAGGATTCCTCTCCCCCTTTTCAAAATTAACTGTTTCTCCTACTGGATTGTAAAGTTTATGAATGCAAGGAGCAAATTGCTCTGTCTGTGAAAGTTATAATATATAGCAGTTTATGAAACAAACTAAAAGGTCAGTGGAGTACTTGATGTAGAATGAGCACTGACATGAGTCTCAGCACTCTTTCTGATCTCAGCATCTTCTTTTCCATTCCTGCCTGGTAAATTTGACCTTTGTAATTAGGCTTTATGTATAAAAGGAATTAAAAGGAATACATTTTCTTATCTGTAGTGATTTGAGGGAAATCAAGAAAATTTTTGTTTGGAAATATATTCCTCAGGGTTACCCTGTGTGTGTGTGAGGGGGGGCGGGGTAAAATGGCAGCACAATGAATCTATCCCTAGCCATTGCAGCATGAGTTAGATCCCTAGCCAGGGAGGTGACCCAGAAGGCATGGCAGACCTCTCCTGTCTCACCCACTGCTCCCCTCAGCAGTGTATTTCAATTGATATGCCTGTTCTGATCCCCATTCTGACCCTGGTGAATCTTCTCAGCCCCAGGTCTTATATGCATGAATAAATCAATCTAAAAAAAAAAATCATCCTACATCATTAATGGAAGCCAAATGGTTGATGTGTTTTTATCTTGCAGATTTTCTTTTAAAAAATGTAAATATGTGAGAGGCGCAATATAGAATATAATAGTGTGTGAATTTGGTTGACTTAACTCTTCTGTTGCTAAAGGCTGTAAATTTGAGTTTAGCATGAGTATTCAGTATGCCTTCTGTGGGAATCAGGGAATACAGGGAATCTGGAGTAACTAAAACCAAATTTCATCAAACCCAGGTTAATATTATGTATTTATGATTTGCATATGGAAAAGTGTACTAATTCTGATATATTGCAACAAAATAAATATAATGTAACCAAACACAGAATGCTGTCGACAATCTAGAATACCTGCTCAAGGGCATTCCAACAACTACATTATGACTTTTTTCATGATTGATTAGTTTTACCTAGTTTTGGAGCTTAGCAAACAGCAACCTAAAGTACTCTTTTTTGGATGGCCTTCACTCAGTTTTTGATTGTGCAGTTGCAGTACATTCATTATAATTTATTCATATTTTTCTCTATTTCTTCTTTTTTTATATTAGTTTATTTTTACATCTTTTTGTGCATTTTTCCATCTCATTTGCAATCCCCTTTGGTTTCCCATCACAAAATCACACATGTGCCATCATCATAGTCCAGTGTATTTCCCTCTCCCCACTGTTTTGATCCCATTCCCCACTCCACCCCCACAAAATGTCTCTGGTATGTAGCTGTTCGTCATTATCATTTTCTCACCTGATCCATTATATTCCTGCTATGAGAGAAATCATCCGGCATTTTTCCTTTTCTTTCTGGCTTATTTCACTAAGCATGATCTTTTCCAGTTCCATCCATGTTCCTGCAAAAGACATGTGTTTCTTTTTTTTTATTTTTTTTGGTTGCTGGTTAATATGCCATTGTATATATGTACCACATCTTTTTAATTCAGTCATCCATTTTTGGGCATTTGGGCTGTTTCTATGTCTTTCCAATTGTGAATAAAGCAGCAATAAACATGGGGGTGCAGGTATCTTTTTGAATCAGTGTTTTTGTGCTTTTGGGTAGATACCTAGGAGTGGGATTGCTGGGTCGTAGGGAAGCTCATGTTAAGCAGTTTGAGGAACCTCCAAATAGTTTCCCCTAGTGGTTGTACTAGTTTGCATTCCCACCAGCAGTACATGAGAGTTCCTTTTTCTCCACATACTCATCAACATTTGTTGTTGCCAGTTGTTTGAAGATGTGCCATTCTCACTGGGGTGAGGTAGTATCTCATTGTGGTTTTAATTTACATCCTCCTGACTATAAGTGATGTTGAACATTTTTTCATATGCTTGTTGGCCATCTGCATTTCCTCTTTGGAGAAGAGTCTTTTTAGCTCTTCTGCCCATTTTTTGATGGGGCTGTTTATTTCATTTTTATTGAGTTTCGTCAGTTCTCTGTATATTTTTGTGATCAATCCTTATCACCAATTTTGTGTGAGAAATTTTTTTACCAATTAGTGGGCTGTCTGTTTTTGTAATGTCTATTTTTCTGTTCAGAAGCTCTTTAACTTGATTAGTATCCTTGCCTTCACTATTGTGGCATTGGGTTCTCTATCTTTAAAGATGTTGCGGAAGTGTATGTCATGTAGTGTTTGGCCCATCTTTGTTTCCAGGTATTACATGGTTTCCGTTCTTATGTCTAGGTTTTTAATCCACTTCGAGTTGATTTTTGTATACGGTGAGAGATAGTGATCTAGTTTCATTTTTTGCATGTAGCTTCCCAGTTTTCTCAGCACCATTTGCTGAACAAACTTTCTTTGTTCCATTGTATCTTCTTTGCTCCTTTGTCAAAGATTAGCTGTCCATAAACCTGTGGATTTATATCTGGCTTTTCTACTTGAATCTGTATGTCTATTCTTGTTCCAGTACCATGCAGTTTTGACTATTATGGCTTTGTAGTATATCTTGAAGTTTGGGATTATAATGCCTCCATTCTCTTTCTTCCTAGTCATGAGAGCTTTGGCTATTCGAGGTCTTTTGTTGTTCCATATGAATCTCATCAATATTTTTTCAATTTATTTGAAGAATGTTACTGGGACTTTTACTGGGATGTTGTTAAATCTGTGTCTTGCTTTTAGTAAGATGGCCATTTTGATGATGTTAATTCTCCTGATCCATGAGCAAGGGATGTCTTTCCATTTCATGGTGTCTTCTTGTATTTCTTTTGACAGTGTTTTGTAATTTTCTTTGCATAGGTCTTTTACCTCTTTTGTTAGATTGATTACCAGGTATTTGATTCTTTTTGTTTTAATTGAAAAGGGGATTCTTTTTTTTTTCTGTATCTTCTTATTAGTTGTTTGTGTATCAGAAGGCCTCTGATTTTTGTGTGTTGATTTTATATCCTGGTACTTTGCTAAACTGATAGATGGTTTTGATTAGTTTCTCTGTGGAGTTTTTAGGGTTTTCTATGTAGATTAACATATCATCTGCAAATAAGGACAGTTTTACTTCTTTCCCTATTTGTATTCCTTGTATGTCTTTTTCCTGTCTTATTTCTCTGGCTAAGACTTCCAATGTTATGTTGAAGAGCAGTGGTGATAGTGGACACCCTTGTCTTGTCCCTGATCTCAAGGGAAAGATGTTCAGCTTTCCTCCATTGAGGATAATATTAGCTGTGATTTATCATATATGGCTTTCATCATGTCGAGGTATCATTCCATCTATTCCGAGCATTTCGAGGGCTTTACACATAAATGGGTATTGAACTTTACCAAATGCCTTCTCTGCATCTATTGATATGATTATGTGGTTTTTATTTTTCTGTTGGTTGATGTGATGGATTACATTAACTGATTTTCTGATGTTGAACCATCCTTGTGCTCCTGGAATAAAGACCACTTGGTCATTGTGTATTATTCTTTTAATGCGCTGTTGTATGCTGTTGGTAAAGATTTTGTTGAGGATTTTTACACCAGTGTTCATTAGGGAGATTTGTCTGAAGTTCTCTTTTTTGTGTGTTTTCTTTGTTAGATTTTGGTATTAATTTGATGTTGGCTTCATAGAAAGTATGTGGTAATTTTCCTTCTTTTTCAATTTTTTGGATGAGTCTGTATAGAATAGGCACTTGTTCTTTTCTGAACGTTTGGTAAAATTTGTTAGTAAATCCACCTGGTCCTGGGCTTTTATTTATGAGGAGTGTTTTGATTACTTCTTCAATTTCCTTGCTTGTAATTGGTCTGTTTAGTTCCATTTCTTCTTTATCTAGCTTTGGATGGTTGTAGAGTTGTAGAAATTTGTCCATTTCTGTTAAATTGTCCAACTTGTTTGCATATTTGCTCATATTATTCTCTGATTATTCTCTTGATTTCTGCTGGATCTGTTGTGATTTCTCCTCTTTCATTTATGGTTCTGTTTATTTGTGTTTTCTCTTACTTTTTTCTTTGTGAGCCTGGCTAGTGGCCTGTCTATCTTGTTTATTTTTTTCGAAGAACCAACTTTTGGTTTCATTGATTTTTTGGACTGTTTTTCTAACATCCATTTCATTTATTTCTGATTTGACTTTTATTATTTCCTGTCTTTCACTGGCTTTTGGGTTATTTTGTTGTTCTTTTTCCATTTCTTTAAGATGGAACATTAGGTTGTTTCTTTGAGTTATTTCTTGCTTCTTTATGTGAGACTGTAATGCTATATATTTTCCTCTTATAACTGCTTTTAATGTGTCCCATAAGTTTTGGAGATTTGTGTCGTCGTTGTCATTCTTCTCCAGGTATTTTTTTTTTTATTTCTTCTTTGATTTCCTCATTGCTCCAATAGTCTTCCAGTAGTGTGGGTTTCAGTCTACACATGGTAGGTGGGTTTCTTGTCTTCCTCATATGGTTTATTTCTATCTTGATTTCTTCATGGTCAGAGAAAATAGTTGATATGATTTTGATTTTAATGCATCTATTGATATTTATCTTGTGATTCAGTATGTGGTCATTCCTAGAGAATGATCCATGTAGATTTGAGAAAAATGTGTACTCAGATTTTGGGGGGTGCAGGATTCTATAAATGTCTGTTAAACCCATGTTTTCCAGGTCCTTGTTCAGAGTTTTGGTGCCTTTGCTTATTTTTTTGTCATGTGGATCTATCCATTGTGGAGAGTGGCATGTTGAAGTCTCCTACTATTTATGTATTTTCTCTGATATATGTTTTCATAGATGACAGTAGTTTCCTAATATATTTTGGTGTTCCTTCATTTGGTGCATATATGTTGATGATTGCTATTTCTTCTTGCTGTATTGTCCCCTTAATCATAATGTAGTGGCCTTCTGTATCTCTTTTAACCTTTTTTAGTTTGAAGTCTATTTTATCTGATATAATTATAGCTGTTCCTGCCTTCTTTTTTGGTCCATTTGCTTTTAGGACTGTATTTCATCCTTTTTTTTCAACCTCTTTTTATCTTTTGCAGTTAGATGTGCTTCCTGCAGACAGCAGAACGTTGGGTTCTGTTTTTTAATCCATCCTGCAACTCTATGTCTTTTTATTGATGAGCTTAAGCTATTTGCATTTACAGATAATATTGATATACTGGCACCTACATTTGCCATTTTAGTCCTTTTGTGTTTTTATTCCTTGTTTTGAACTGTTCTTATTCATTCTTCTGTTAGATTTGGTTTGAGGCCTTTTTGTAGTATATTTTGGAGTGGGAGTTTAGTCATGACTAAATTGTGGAGTTTCTGTTTATCTGAAAATGTCCTTGTTCTTTCTTCATAGAGGAAGGAGAGCTTCGCAGGATAGAATATTCTTGGTTGGTATTAAATACTTTGGAGTTTGCTGAGTATATCCCTCCACTCTCTTCTTGCCCGTAGTGTTTCTTCAGAGAAGTCTGATGTCATCCTGATGTGTTTCCCTTTGTAGGTTATTTGTTTCTTCCCTCTTATCATTCTCATTATCTTTTTATTATAATGTGTCTTGCTGTTTTTCTCCTCTAGTCATGGTAGTTTGGTGTGCTTCTTACTTCTTGGACATCTACTTTCATGTCCTTCTTCATATTAGGGAATTTCTCTTCTATTATCTTTGTGAATGTTTTCTCTTTTCCTTGCCTTTCTCTTCACCTTCTGGGATACCTATAACTCTGATGTTTCCTTTCCTAATGGTGTCAGATAGCTCTTGAAGTATTTCTTCATTCCTTTTCCTTTTAACTTCTTATTTTCTTTTTTAATTCTCTTTGTTTCTGTGTCTTCAAGCATGCTGATTCGTTCTTCCATTTCATCTATTCTGTTTTCATCTATTCTGTTTTCATTACTTTTCCCAGCATTTTTTTCTCTCCTCTAGTGGCCTTTTCATCACCTGTATTTCTTCTATTTCCTTTTTTAATATCTCATCTCCTTTCTTCAGTTAGTTGATTGTCTGTCTCATATCTTTTTCATTTCTTTCATGTCTTTCATTTCTTTCATTCATTTCCTTGTTTACTTTCTTCAGCTCCTTGATGGCTTGCCTCATTTCATTTTTTTCCTTCTCTACTTCTTTTTGTTCGTTTATCATGATGATTCTGAGTTCTTTATCTGGTAGGCTGAAAGTTCTTCTATTTCTTTGGTGTTTTCTGCTGACTGATCTTTTTGTGTGAATTTTTCCCCTGTGGACTTGCTTGAATATTTGTTTGTCTTCTTTTCCCTGTTGTGTATGTTATAATACTTTCCATTTGTTGAGACACAGTTTTGCTATTATTGACTGGCATTCTTTCTGGATGTTCTTTCTGGAATTTCAGAGAGACTTCCAGACACTTCCATTGTAGAGAGTATTCTAAGCCTCGTTTTGTCTCAATATCTCCTGTTTTTTCAGCCCCTACTGAGTGGAATTATGTCTGTCATCTCTGCCAGTGACAATTAGGGCTCTCTTGTGGTGTGAAGCTTCTTCTGGTAGCTTGCTAAGTCCTTGTCTCTGGAAGGTGCCTCTTGATCTTTGTAGCTTTCTGATGTCCCGGGTTCTCTCTATGCTTGGATGCAGCAACGGAAGGTGGAGTGCATTAGAAATGTTGCAGCAGGCCTGTGGCTGAGCCAGTCACTGGTTTTGTTTATTTTTTGGGCACTGAGAGCATTGCAAGGTGGTATCTTACTGGCTCACACATAATCCTGCCACTGCTGTTCAGTAACAAATTGAGTCCTAATTCTGTACACACCCCAGTTGTGCAGGCTATTAGTCCTTCCACTAGGCCTCCAGGGCTCTTTGTTTCCACTCAGAGCCATCTCTCCCTGAGCAGTCTTTCCCTACCACTTGGAGGATTGTTAATGTGCCTGTTTTGATTCAGTCTGACTGTTTTTTGTTTGGGGTTTTTTTTTTCCCCCTTTTTATCTCAGGGGCTTTGCGAACTTGCTGGCCCCATCTTAGTTACTAATGCTGGGAACAAGCACCCAGGCCTATGCTCTGGGCGTAGGTGAAAGTGTTACATGCCTTGCAGCTACCCCAGTCACCAGATCACCAGATTTTTCTTTCCCACCCCCAGATTCTATGTGCCCACTTGTGCAGTCTTTTCCCAAGGTTCATTTCCACTCACTGAGCCCAAAGAGCAGGAGGCCTTGTTCTGCAGCACTAGAGCCTGGGTGTTCCCCCATCGATCTTGCAGTGTTCCACTTATCCTGTCTGTGGTGCTTTGGAGTAGGAGTTCCCTTATCGGAACTCCCCAATCACTGATTCTCCCACCATTATCTTCCTTCTAGTGAGTCCAGGGTGTTCTCATTTGGGTTGAAACTCATAGCATGTAACTCTATAGTCCATTTTTATATACTCCCGTGCAAGCTTGGATGTAGTTGTCTCAGCGTCTTTACTCTGCCACCATCTTGCCCCGTTCCCGAGCTGGTCGAGTTGGTCATCAGTGTCTTTTCCTGGTGCCCAGGTTCTCTGGATCAGATCTGCAGTCTTTCCTCAGCCTGGGCTCCACTCACCGAGCTGAGCCATCTCCCTTCACCTCCAGGGCTTTATTGAGGGGCAAAGTGGCTACTGCAGCCCACCAAACTTACAGGTGCCTGAATACTTCCAGGGTGAGGAGGGGAGTTCTCTTACCCAACCTCCCCAATCGCCAATTCTCCCTCCTTTATCTTACATCTAGTAAGTCTAGGGTGTTCTCATTTGGGTTGAAACTCATAGTATGTAAGTCTGTAGTCTGTTTTCAGTCGTAAATTCCTGGGTGAGCCTGGATACAGTGATCTCGGTGTCTTTACTCTGCTGCCATCTTACCATCTCCCCCCATTCATTATAATTTATTTACCCATTTTATTGTTGATGGGTGCTTGTCTATTTTCTGATGTGTGGATATTAGCAATTAATTCTGCTATGAATCCTGTTTATAATTTCGGTTACAAAATATATTAATATTTTCTGGGAATACATCCTGGAGTGTATTTTGGGGCTCATGTGATAAGTAAAATTTTCAGCTTTTGTAAATAAAATATTTTCCCTTGATTTGGGGGCAAGAGGTCCCACCCTAGTCATCTTGACTGACCTAGAAAGGTTTTTATGGCACATTGAATCCACTATTCAACATGTAAATATTCAGAATTTGCAATGTACAAGGAAATACTGAACATTTATTTTGTGCTTTTGACTTGAAATTATTTTTTTATTCCAATTGCCATTGGATACACTCTAGTAGGTGATAAAGGTAATGACCTTTCTTGTATTTGGATTATTAGACTCAGGAAGATTAAAACTTATTATTTACAATTGGTGATGTCAGTGCCTGAAATGAACCCAGGAGTTCAACAAATTCAGTGACTACCTTACTCTATCATATCACCTCACATTAGGGATACAGCATATTTGTTTCTATCAATACACTCTAAAAGTGTGGGAAGGTTAAGGACAGGATACTTAGAAAATTATTTTAGTAATCAAACTTACTTGATTGTAAGATCAAGGCAACTACTTCAACTTACTGTTTATTCCCAATTTATCAATGATGTTGTTAGGTGTAGCAGTTCTAGGTTAAGAAGATAAAATCTACCTCAAGAATCCCAGAATCATAACGTTTCACTTTTCTAGAGATCCAGGGAAAAAGAAGAAGATTAATGCAGAGGTAACAAAAGAGCTCCTGAGGCAGGGAAACTGAAACTGTGTTGTCCACTGTCCTGATTATTTCAGGTATTTCTAACAACCTCTTAAGTTATTGTCTACGTGTTTTTCTCTCTACTCATTTTTTTTATAATTCAATGACCAATTTGTTATCTAGAACAAAAGAAAATTTGACTAATCAAATTTAGTGCCAATGGCCAAATAATGCAGTTAAATGGTTTACAAACAGGAAACGATAAAAGGTAAGTAAAAATAAAGTTTATTTTATTCTAATGTTAACAAAGCATACAAATATTATATCAAGCATTGCTGGGCAGATGAAAAATACCTAACTGCAAAATATTTTTATAAAGGAAAAAAAATCAAACCAAACTGTACCTTTTATGGTATACTCATAAATTCATTCAGAGTGTTGAATGACATGCTTTAATTACACACACACAAGTACTAGAGCAATCTTTTGTTTCTTTATTTACCTCTATTATAAAATGTCTTGGCAGAATTAGCTATTAACATTTTCTGCTTTCTTCAAGGAAAAGATAATTTACCCGCTTAAAGATATTAGGCTCCTGTGAATTGTTTTTCTGCATTTTGTATTTGTGATTCCCCCTATGAACACTTGAGTGCTTGCAATCAAGGCACAATGACACTCACTAATAACAGCTGAACCACTGCATCCACCATAATGCTGTGCAGCTCCCAGAATCACCAGTGCTGAGCCCCAGCAATGTGGAACGGCATCCCAGAGCAGAGGCCTACTCTTCTCCACAGCTACATCTGTTCCCTTCTCCCTCCAGAGCATCTGCTGTGAAGCATAACCCCTGCTGTGCACAAGTAGACACAAACTTGGGTCTTTTCCCCCTGAAATACTTGAACCCTAAATCTATACTACTCAAATTAAAATGCCGAGGCTCCAAAAGCCTTTGCACTATAGTGGAGTTCAGAAAAATTAGCGTTCTTGTTTACATTAAGGATATCATTCCACAGACAGAAATAGTTATTGATGTTAGTGCAAATTTTCTGACAGAAAAAAGACATTTTGATTAATATGATAAGTGGTGAAGAAATTATTTTTCTCTCTGTAAATATCAGTGAATATATTATACAAAGATTGTCCACTTTGGAGGACTTTTGGCATCCCAATAATTCTTTATTTGTAATGTTTTCCCTCATCCTCATGACCAAGCATGTCATGTTTTATTAATATATGAATTTGAAATATTTGGCCATTGAAGATCAAGAGATGGCATGATCCCCTGGAAATAATGAGGATAATCCAGGAAGTCACAAATCAAAACATCTTAACCACATTAAATTATGAGTATGAGTAAGGATGGAATTTTCTCTTAGCAACAAAAGAATCATCAGACTTCTCAGATCTAATCATATAATACCAGGATGAGTATCCCTGTGTTATGATAAGAATCCTTCCCTACAATACTCCTAAATAATCTTACACATCCCCTCAAAAACTGCAGTAGTATAACATAGGGGATTGTGTGTTGGTAGGGGAGAGTTAGAAGACCCATCTTTTGGTAGGTGCAGTATACTCACAACACTTGACAGGGGAGATTCTAAACTTCTAAATTACAAACAATGGCATAACCCAATGTTACTTCAATAGTAAATACAACAAATTCCAGGTTTGTTCTCTCCTAGTAGTATTTTAGTTTCATTAATCAACTAAATTCACATCTGTTTAGGGTTCCCCCCTTTTCTTCAGGCTTTATCCAACAAATTTGATCATCTAGTTTTCACTTTATCTGGATCTTCATTTGTTCAGCACAGCAGTGACAGATACAGCAGCAAAGCTCACAATTATAATCTATTGAGTAAATGAATGATCAAAAGCAGGCATTATAGGATTTTCCACATGTTTAGACTAGACATTTACCTTAGAGTGCCTATTATTTTCATGCCAAACTGTGGTTGATGTATAGTTTAAGTCATTTTTTTAGAGTGTGCATTTCCAGTTGTTCCATTTGTAAGCGTGTTAACTAATCAGCCTTAAGTCTGAGAAGATTGATGTCTACACCATGGGAAGAATTATCACTGATTCACCGTTGGTTTTCTGCTCACCTCTTTTACTAATCAGGGAGGTGAGATAAGAGCTGAGCTCTATTTGACATCATGCCAAGTTGGATTAGTTCAGAGCTGTTGTTGCCAAGTTTTGCTTTGTAAAAGACATTAGGATAGGAGTCAAGCTAAAGTAAAAATATTGGAGGAGCTTTCTAGTGTTTCACTTTACACCTTTGCAAATTCCAAAACCCCCAATTAGTCATAGCAACTTTCACCACAAGCAGAATTTACTAGAAACAATCTCCATAACCACTAAGCTTGAGTCACCCCTCTAAGTAGCATTCCAAATATCACTGAAACTATTCATAGCTGTAATGCTCCTGCTTTGTGTGTCTCCCTCCTGTTTAATAGTGGAAATTGGGTATAAATCTCAGTATTTATATTAGCTACATCATTACATCTTAGAGGACTTGGAGAGTCAGTGAACTACAATACAACAAGACAAAAGGTACAAAATATGATATAATCCTATCTTGGGGACAAGACAGGATATTAATTACAGATGTGTACTTCCTGTACCCTTTGTAATGCATTTTCTGGCACTTGACAAACACTTCCAGCCATCTATGTAGTGCTATCAGCATTCTTCAAGCAGGGCTCTGCTGAAATTACTACATACATTTCCAGAAAGGCCCTGCAGTAGCAAGGGATCTGTGTGTGTGTGTGTGTGTGTGTGTGTGTGTGGATTCTCCCCCAGTGACTGGCTGGCCTGGTCAGCAACTATGGGCATCTGTTAGATAAGGCCACAGATTATAAGGAAATCTTTGCTTCTACACCCTCCCCTGATTGGTGCAGGCAGAGATTTGAGACACAGGGTGCCACAGTTGTGCAGGACAGCATCAATGAAGATAATGGTCCCTCGCAGATAACCGAGCCCTCTCCAGGCAGCTAAAGCCAATAATGTGTTTTATGTCTTTCATTTTTAAAAGGTTCTGGTGAGATCATAAAAAAAAAAAAAAAACTGGCAAAACAGCGAAGTGGCTGTGGAAAACTACAGAACATTGACTTGTTTTTTTGTTGTGTTTTATTTTTTTCTCTTTCTGAAATGGTGTAGCAAAGCTTTAAATTACTACAAAGACTGTTACCTTTCTATTTTGTTTGTTTATTTTCTATTCAAATTGGCCAAAATACACATGGCAGCAAATAAATATGATGGAAGAACACAAGTCAGATTCTCTTGTGAGAAGCTTTGAAATCCTCACTTCCAGACAGAAATCTCTATTTGTGTGCTTTGAAAGTGGCAACAGATACGTAATGTATCTTCAAATAATACAGCAGTAAAACCAAGATGCAAGGGTTGTTAATCTCAAACATATTATGGGGATTGCAGAGCAACTAAGGTACTGAGTGTCTCCATTTTAATTACCAGGGTTGGCAGAGGAATCCAATTATGTTGCTGTGTCCCCAACATAACCCTTTCTGGCTTTGTTTGCAGCTTGTCTATTCTAAGCATGTTTTGATCACCTTTATTTGTTTGCTGTGTTTTGTTTTGTACTATGCAAGCCTTCTGCTCTAATTTGAGAGATAGTTTTGGAGATTTTATTCTCATTGAAAGAGTTGCTCATCATCCTCTTGCAAGCATGAAATGTTTCATGTTGAGAATATTTTCCCTCTTTTATCATTCCCTAGTGGAATTGAGGCAATGAGGATAACTGTCTTCCCATATGTGCCAGACCATTGTTTGAGTCTGATGGTTATGGGTTGCACAATTAGTCTAACTGGAAATCTGATATCACTGGAAATTTTAGACTAGGGTAAATTTTCTTGCTATATGAATTCTGAATACAAAGCAAAGAAAGCATGGTTAGTCGTTCTGCTTCGAAAAAAATATTTTTACATCTTAATATCTGAAATATCTCAGAATAGTGTAAAAATTAAAGTTCTCCATTCAAATATTAACTCTCATTGATAGCTGGGTTGAAGAATTATCTGTATGGATAGTGGGTGTGATTTTTAAAGAGATTTTAAACCTAGTCCCATTTATTTTTCCATTTTACCTTTAGTAGTCCCTGAATACACTCTTTCATTCATATTCCCTTCTGCTACTATCTATTTTAGCGCTTGTTGCTTGTTTTTCCCTAAATATTTTAAATAATTTTCTGACTAATCTATTTACTATATGCTTTTCCTTTTTCTCATTTCTATTTATCTGCTCAAACCCAGACATGGTTGTATCATTTTCCAACTCAAAAATTTTTCCTAGTTTGTTTTCATCAATACATTATCATTCATCTGTGACTTGACATTTAAAACCTCTGACATGACACTAATCTCAGTTTTATCTATATTCTGTTTCTTCATATTCAACACTTCCATCAAACTGCATGTATTTTCACATGAATAGGTAATATCTTTCTATAACACTTCCTTTTTTTGTTTTCCCATATTCTAGGAATTATTACTGATGTCCCACTTACATTAAAAAAAAAGTGTGATAATAAATTTTTGTGACATAATATTTTGTATGTGTTTTGCCTCTATTCTGTACATATTGATCTACTTTAAATATTTCTGTGAGTGGCTTTGAATTAAAGGTTCTGTTTTATACATTATTTACTCCCCCAGTTGCCTTGTACTCTGATATTCACATAGGTATATACACTTTCATTCAAAAAAATTCATTGAATTCATACTAATTTTTAGGATCTATGTTAAGTGTTAATAATTTTCCAGCAAAAATAATTCAGAGAATCTCCATGTTAATAGAGCATGTATACATTCTATTAAAGTAGATGATAAATAAAGTAGATTACTAAATATAATTTAGTACAAACGAACAAAGTTGTGAAAAAGCTTTAAAAACTACGTTGGAGGGGGCCCTCCCTGGTGGCACAGCGGGTTAAAACACAGCAGTAAGAAGCTAAAGCCACTTCCGCATGAGTTCGATCCCCACTTGCCCTGGAGGAGATCCACATGGCGTGGCAGACCTCTCCTGATCCGCCTGCTGCTCCCCTCAGCAGTGTACTTCGTCGATCTGCCTGTTCTGCTCCCCTCTCTGTCTCTGGTGAATCCTCTCACCCTCTGCATCTCTGGCCTATACCCCAGTTCTGTACGAATAAATAAATAAAATCTTTAAAAAAAATTATGTTGGAGGTTGTAAATGGAGTGTAAAATAAGGTGTCCTATTATAAATAGCGAGACCAGGAAGATGGCATCTATGAAAAAGAGTACCGGAAAAGTGGTAGGACTTGGGGCATCTGAGAGAACACCTTTGCAGGTTAATGAGCTAGCACATACAAAGGTCCTGCAAGCACTTGTTGAAATGAAAAAAGAAAGGGCAAACTTAGTAGGAGATAAGGTAAAATTACAGGGTAGGATAGGTAGGGAGCAGTGAATAATCATGCATTACTTTATAGTTTATTATTTTGATTGGGATACCATGACCGGTTTTAGTGAGAATTGAGATAGAAAAGAAAACGGCATGAATTATATTTTAAAGCATTAGACAAGTTTCTGAAATTAAAATGAAGTGAAGGTAGTCAAAAATCGAAGCTGAGAGAACAGTTAAATATTATGAAGACTTTTGGGCCCTTCCTGGTGGCGCAGAGGATTGGAGCTCTGCACTGTGAAGCTGGCGGTGGGTGCTTCAGTGCAAGTTCCATCCTTGGCCCCCAGAGGAGATTCACCTGGCACCGCAGACCTCTCCTGACCCACTGACTGCCCTCAGCAGTGTACTACATCAATCTGCATGTGTTGCTTCCTACTCTGACTCTGGTGAATTCTCTCACAGGAGCTCCAGTGGCGCAATCGGTTATCACGCGGTACTTATACAGCAGTACATGCAGAGCAATGGCGAGGTTGTGAATTCTCTCAGAGCACCTGCACCTCTGGCTTGTACCCTAGTTGTGTATGCATACATAAATAAGATATTTTTTAAATTAATTAATTAATTTTTAAAAATTAGGAAGACTTTAGCATGATTAAACAGGTGAGGAGAGTTCTGGATATAGCTATATAAAATCCTTATTAGATGGTCTTTAAAGCTAAGCATGAAGGAAGAGCAAGATCGACAGATATTTATAGTCTTGAGAAAGAGGTTCTATCATTTCCTATTCTAATGATACTCTGTATGAGAAAGTTATTACAGTGTGAATAAAAAAAAGAGAAAAAGGAGATGGTTTAATAATGAAAAGGAAAAGAGGTCCTCCCTGGTCTTGTATAGGGTTAAAGCACAGTACTATGAAACTGTCTGTAACCACTGAAGCATGAGTTAGCGCCCCAGCCAGGGAAGTGACTCACATGGCACAGCAGACCTCTCCTGTCTCCCCTCACCAGTGTATTCAGTGCATCTGCCTGTTCTGCTCCCCACTCTGTCTCTGGTGAATCCTCTCACCCCTGCATCTCTAGCCTGTATCCAACTACTGTATACATAAATACATAAATCTTGAAAGAAAGAAAGGGAGAAGAGAACAGAAGAAAAAAATTATCTTTTCTAACTCTAGTTGCACTGATCCAAAAAAAGATTTACCCACAACTAGACATATTTGATAGAAAATATATCACGGTAAGCCTCCCTGGTAGCGCAACGAGTTAGGACGCAGTACTGCAAGCTAGCGCAGCCACTTCAGTGCGAGTTCAAGCCCTCGCCAGGAAGTGATCCACATAGCACCTCAGACCTCTGCTCTCTCGCCCACTGATCCCTTCAGCAGTGTACTTCGCTAAACTGCTTGTTCTGCTCTCCACTCTGTAGCTGATGAACCCTCTCACCGCCCCTGCACCTTTGGCCTGTACTTCAGTTCTGTATGAAAAAAAATAATAAATCTTTTTTTTTTTTTAAAGAAGATACATCATTGTAGGTTGTTCATCATTAGTTAATTGTTTTCTGCAGATAACTTTTCCATCCCAATATAAACATTCCCCCAGAGAAAGTAAACTATTTTGATTCTAATTTTAAAATTAGATTTGGTGGTCTAGGGGTTAAGTCTCATTGCTATCACTGCTACCTCTTGAGTTCCATCACTGACCATGGAGTTGACCGTGTGGTCCACCAAACCTCTCCTGTCTTGCCTGCTTTTCCCCTCAGCAACGTACTTTAGTAGATTTGCCTGTTCTGCTCTTTTCACTGTCTCTAGCGAATTTTCTCACTTCCCACAACTCTGACCCAAACCCCAGTTTTTCTACACAAAAATAAAAATATATATATTTTAAAAATGAAACTTTTTCATAGCCTTGGGATATAGAAATTATCTTTCCTTGGCTGCTCATGAATTCTTTCATATGCTAATCAACAAAAGATCAGTAAGTGCCTACAAAGGGTTAGTTCTATACTTATGAGACAATGTGTCATAGGAGATCACAGTACATTTAAGAAGATGAATTATTACATGTTTTCTGGATAATGTAATGTCTCAATAGATTGACTAAGAGAAAAGCAAAAATATACGTTGTGTCTCATAAGCAGAAAAATCATGGAAGCAATTCTGTAAAAGGATCACCTATTCTGTTTTGATATACTAGAGAAAAAATTATTATAGAATGAAAAGAGGGATGATTATAAATATAGAAAGTATATAAATAAAATCTTGGAGAAGTATTTCAACAATATTCATGTAGAATTAATCTAATAGGATGGTTATGGTTTCATATATATATATGTCAAGAATTAGTTGTAGTAATAGCTGGACTTAGCTAAGGTGCAATTAATAACTGAAAAAAGATTTTTTTGAAATATATAAGGAAAAAAAATGTCCACCTTAAAGTAAAAACTTCACATGTGAAAAATTGATTGGAGTAGAATAGGAGTTCTAAGACCTATGGAGTTTAAATATTAGCAATGCTGATATATCACTAAAAGTCCATCTGCGTCCACCTGAAGGTTTTCTATCTTAATATTCCTCCACTTATTTTCAATCATTTACACTAGTATTCCATTGCAGTCATAAATGGAGAAAAAAACGACTGAGCCAATATTGCATTCCTCATAGGCCATTACATTTCTTGGGTAACATAATCAAGAAGTTGATCTTTTTTTTTTTTTTTAAGATTTATTTATTTATTTGTGCATACAGAACTAGGATACAGGCCAGAGGCTAGGGGCAGTGAGAGGCTTCACCAGAGACAGAATGGGGAACAGAACAGGCAGATCCACGAAGTACACTGCTGAGGGGAGCAACGGGTGGGTCAGGAGAGGTCTGCCACGCCATGTGGTCACCTACGGGGCAGGCGGGAATCGAACTCATTGCGGAAGTGGCTTCAGATTTTCTGTGCTGTGTTTTAACCTGCTGCACCACCAGGGAGGGCCAAGAAATTCATCATTTCATATGCTTAAAAAAACTCAGGGACTCAGAATTTAATACTCTTTAATTTAGAAAGAAACTGAGGCCATTAAATTTAAATTCAGATGTCTGGGACACCTAGCCTGACACCTGAGTGGCATATTTTGCAAGGTTATTTTTCTTCAAACATCAAACTTCATTGGTATATTTTCTTTACATAATACTGACATTATAAGTGTAACTCAAGAATGGTTTTCCAGTGAATTAAATCAGAACAAGGAGTCCACAACAATCTTCTGACACATTCCTCTCAAAAATATGCTGATCTAAACTAGTGTCTTCTTTCTTTAAGTTCTACTAATTTCCAAGATGAATGCCCTTATTTGAAAGATAGCAATGTAAAGAGAATTTCAAATCCTCAAATCACATTACTAATTGTGTCAGAACACTACCATCATGATTAAAAAGTAAAAGCACACACAAGGATGACTATGATGTTCTAACTAGTGAAGTACAGTATGATATTTCTTCTTCCTTATTTTCAGTACTCTATTATCAATTATCTATCATAAGCTATAAAAGATGTTTAGTAATGTGTAAGGGTTCTGAAGATAAATGCAAATTATATATAATGTCATCTATCTGCATAGAAAAGTGGCATTATAGATCACATTTTCAACTATGCCATAACTTATAATCAACAGAATACAACAGTTAACTATGGAGCTAAAGTAGTCCAAGCCAATTTGTTATTTCATGGGTTGCTTTCAAAGCAATAGCTCTGGAAGAAATCCAAATGGAAACTCAATTCAATAGCACTCTATTCCAAAGGGTTTAAGATGAGACCAGAAATACAACAAATATGACTTGAGGGCAATGTACTAAGAAGCAAAAATGACATATTTCACAAAAAAAGATGAGTTAATTATAACTACCATGGGGCAAATTTGAGTATGTTCATGGATATTTTGATAAATAATGAAACAACAACAACAAAACATTATGACAAAATAAAATCTTAATACTCTACAGACTTTGAATCTCTTTCATTATCTGACTTGATTTTGACTCATATTTTTTATGTTTTTTTTTTTACTTTATTGTCACTGGAATTGCAATCTGTTTTTTAGTTTCCCTTCCTTAGAGAACTTTTCTTCTCTTTCTATGATTGTAAACTAAATTGAGCTGTTTACCATAAGATGATAATCACACTGATATCTATTTTTATGTACACATAGAAAGATTATAGAGTAAAATCAATTTTAAGTTAATTATTATTTTCTATGTCATTAACACTACTTTAACTATGAGACAAAAACATAAAATTCTCACCTATTTAATGATTTCCTTGAATCTGAAATCATCACAAGACCAGTGATTTCAATGCAACTTCCCCACAAATTTTTCACATGTTCATTAGAATGATAATGATTAAAATATATGTGTGTTTGTGTGTGCAACATTTAAATCATCTTCTCTTGCTTCATTTTAAAAATAGAATTAAAATTTAAAACTACATACTAATATGAAAGAGAGAAATGGGAAAAAAAGTAGTTAATTTGATTTCATCAGTTATGGTTCACCATAAAACTAGTAGCAGTTATGTTTGCCTTTCCTAACAAAACACAAGTATTCAGTGGGTTAAGGGTAAAATGGGAAGCAGCTTCTTTTTCTCCACACCACAGTGTTTAAACCTTCTCTGTTATTTTCCTTTCCTTCTTGACAGTAACACAACCCTTTCCCATGTATCTTTACTATCATCCAGATATTAAAAGTTTTTAAATTCAGGACTATCTATTTCAAAATATTGACTTCTCCCATATTCTCCTTAGCCTAACCCATAGCCAGACAAGCAACAGGAAGAAAAAGGATTTATGTTGCCCTGTCTCTCACTTTTCCACCTACCAGATTTTGTGCATGCTAAAGCATATACTACTTATTTTAAAAATACAAATTGTGAATATAAAATTTAGTTCATGTAATCCCAAGAAGGCCTGTACAAGTGAGCAGCTCTGATATTTGAGTTCCATTGGCTTCAAGCAAATCCACTCCTGTGATTACCTGGTATTTCATCTCTATTTCTTCATTCACGTGGTTCGTACAAAAACTAAAGCATATTGAAGATGGGTTAGAGAAGAAGAGAGAAAACATAGTTTTACTAATAAGAACTATTGGTAAGTCTTTCTTTACTTGCACTGACTGGTCATTTCCCTCTGTTTTGGTAAATATCCAAACACTTGATCTTTTATGAACATCATTGGTTTCTTTATGAACAATCCCTCTCTCTCTATTCCATGGTAACTTGCAGTGTTATATGTTTCTGTGACTATCCTGAGTTGATATTTTATTTTATTTGTATGCTTGCATTACAATACTCAAGTTACCTTTCATTGTTTTAAATGTCCTGTTGCAAATAAGATCATTTCTTCGAACAATAAAAGAAAAGCAGCAGATGAATATCATGATGAGAATTTGATGACGTAGTAGAGTATGTGAAAATAATGCTTTTAATTTCAAATGTGGCAAGAGACAAATATTTCCTTAGTTTATTTATTAATAGACAAACCTTAATAATAACTATTACTATCCCTTTGATATTTAAGTAATTTATTAATACTAATGCTTTCATACTTAAATAGTAAACAAAATTCTACTAAAAGTTGAAAATAATGAGGCTTCATTATTTGAGAGAAATAAGACAATGCAGTGTTACATTAAGTAAAACTCGTACTTTCTTATGAATGAAATAGTATTCAAAGAGTAAATGATAACTAAATTTAAATTCCTCATACCTTATGACATTCTGCATTCATTGTTCCCTCATATTACCCATACCCAGATTTCCATGATGCTGAGTCTGTTCTTCCTGCACTAATATTGCCATTTCATTTTGTCTGTGTCTTTTACTTTTAATAGGTGGCACATGAAAATTTCAAACATTGTCCTACGTATTTGATATAATCAAATCTTTTAAATGGGCAAATTGAACATTCATGGAGAAAATAATAATGGACTACACTCTCACTCCATATACAAAAACCAACTCAAAATGGATTAAAATATTATATATCAGATAAGAACCAATTAAGTACATAGAAGAAAAATAGACTACTCCACAAGATGTCTTTTACTAACTGATTCCAACAGCAATAAAACAAAAGCAAATTTTTACCAATGTGATTAATCAAACTATGAACTTCTATACAGTAAAAGAATCTACCAATGCAACAAAAGACATTCCACTGAATGGGAGAATAATTTGCCCACCATACATTAAACAATGGGATAATATAGAAGATCTACAAAAAAATACAACTTAATAACAACACAGCAATGAACCCAATCAAAATGAGCGGAAGACAGCACCCCTAGTGGCACAACAGGTTAGGGTGCAGTACTGCAAGCTAGCCACAGCCACGTTAGTGTGAATTAGATCCTACCAGGAGATGATCCACATGGCATAGCAGGCCTCTCCTGTCTCCTGCACTATTCCCCTCAGCAGTATATTTTGTAGGTCTGCCTGTTCTGCTCCCCACTCTGTCTCTGGTGAATTCTCTCACCACCCCTGCAACTCTGGCCTGTACCCCAATTCTATATGCATAAATAAATAAATCTTTAAAATAAATCTCTCTCTCCTCTCTCTTTATATATATATGTATATTATCCAATAATTCAATTCCTTGGTATTTATCCGAAAAATGCAAAAACACAGATTTGTAATAAATTTTAAAAACAAGTTTATTTCAGCATTATTTACAATACCTAAGTTATGAAAACAATTTAAATGTCCAGTGACAAGTGACTGTATTTAGATAATGCAGTACATATACACGAGAAAATACTATTAAAAAGAGGATGAACACCTGACATTTGCAACAATAGGTATGGAATTAGAGGGGATTATGCTGAGTGAAATAAATCAGGGAGAGACATATACCAGATGCCTTTCCTCAGATGTGGAGAGAGAAAAATAAATAAATAAGGACTGACAGTAATAAAGCAAAACAAAGTCTAAAAGTGACATCAGTATTGAGGCCACTGAGGGAGATGATGTGAACATAGAGGGAAGGGGGGGGGGTCTATGTAAAATAAAAGTAGGCGGGTACTCTGGGTGGGGTGCATGTAGAGCTGCATGTGTGAAGAGCTGTAACTCTGTTCTTCTGAATCTTACATATATTTATTTTAGATAACTATGACTATTGGCTTCTAAAATAAAACACTGGCGAATACTTCAGTAACTTTAAGTCAGCACAAAATTTATTAATCATAACAAAAATAAAGGTATTTGACCTAAATTAAAAGCTTTAGCATTAGCTGTGTCAACATTAAAACTATTTAGATGCATAATGGATTGGGAGAGAATACACACACACACACACACACACACAAAAAAAATGTGTGACAGATTTATGTCCAACAACTCGTACATATAAAATTGAAAATATAAACTGGGTCAAATTCTTGAATAGATAAAATTAATTTTTTACAAAATAAAATATCAGAGTTGCCAATAAAACTATGAAAAGAGTTTAACTTTATTAGGGACATGTGAATTACATGACAATGTAATGAAATTACACAAGAACCATAATGAAAATTAAAAAGACCCACAATCAAGAGTTAGCAATGTGGAAAACCTAAAACCCTAATACTATGTATTGTGATTATAAATTAATACAACCACTTCAGAAAGTTATTTTTGCTGGGTGTATTAAAAACATATATGAGCTAGGATATATAAAGGATCCAGTTGGCTTCCTACATGGAAATAATGAACTAGAAGAAGAAAGTGAGAAAACAATTCCATTTTACAATCACAGAAAAAAGGAGAAAGAGAAATACCTTGGGGAATAAGGAGGTAACATATGCAAGAAAAATTATAAGACATTGTTAAAGGAAATAGAAGACACACAAATAAATGAAAGATACCTCTTATTCATGGGTGAGAAGGATCAACAGAGTCAAAATGGTCATCTTTACCAAGGCAATTACAAATTCAATACAATTTTTCATTGTATTCTTCAAAGAGATGGAACAAACATTATGGGTCACAAAAGGCCCTGAATAACTAAAGCGATTTTGAACTAAAAAAGGAGGAGAGGGAGGTGGTGAGAAGTGGAATACAACAGCTCCAAACTTTGTAGTATAAAGCCATAATAGTTAAAATAGCGTGGTAGGCAGACAAAAACCAACACATGGACCAGTGAAATAGAATAGAGAATCCAGAAATAAACCCATACATGCATGGACAGCTAATCTACAACAAAGAACAAAGAAAATACATTGGATCAAGGAAACCTGCTCCCTTAATGTTTCTGGGAAAATTGTAATATTACATGTGAAATAATGAAAATAGAGTACTATCTTAAACACAAATACCAACACAAATAGATAAATCACTGAGATGTGAAATCTGAAACCATAAAATACATAGAAGAATGCATAGCCAAAACTCTCTAAGACATAAATATCAAAGATATCTTTGTATGTTTGTCCCTAGTAGCAAGCAAATCAAAGGCATATAAACAGTTGGGACTTCCCAATGAAAGGCACTACAACTAAAATGAAGAGACACTCTTCTGAATAGGAGAAAATAATTTTACACCATGATTTGACAAGGGACAACCGTAAAATAGCCACAAGTAATTTATTCAACTTAGCTAAAAGAAAATAACCCAAAATGTTGGCAGAAGTTCTAAATAGGCACATTTTAAAAGTAAATGTGCACATGGTCAACAGGAATAAAAAAAAAATTCACTATCACTGACTGTTAGGTAAATGCAAATCAATACAACAATGTGCTACCACCTCACAAAGTGATAATGATCTATATTAAAAGGCCAGAAACAAAAAGTACTGGTGAGGATATGGAGAATAGGGAATCTTTTTGATTATTGGTAGGAATGTAGATTGGACCAGCCTTTATGGAAAACAGCATGGTGTTTTTCAAAATTCTACAAATGGAGTTACCATATGATCCATCAACCACACGCCTAGATATCTACCCCAAAATTACAAAAAATAAACACAAGTTCAAAAGGAACAAGAATATGTGGTATGTATACACAATGGAATATTACTCAGCAATCAAAAAAGATAACTCCATGCCATTTGTGACACCATAGATGAAGCTGGAAGTGATTATGCTAAGTGAAGTAAGTCAGAAGGACAAGTGTAAATACTGTATCGTTTCACTTATATGTGGAATATAGAGAAAAGAAAGTGTCAGGAAAAAAGACAAAAATTGCAAGCTGACCATAGATCTGAGGAGCACAACAGGGAAGGGGACCTGGTAAGATTCAAAAAAAAAAAAAGGAACTATACATGAGGGAAGAAAGCAAATACTGTGCAACAATTAAAAATGATATAAGAAAATAAATCTTAAAATGGAAACTTGAACTCCATGTTTATAGGAGTACTATGTATAATAGCCAAGATACAGAGACACAGCACTATTTAAGTGCTCAAGAACAGAAGAGTGGATCAAGAAGAGGTGATATATGTACACAATGAGATTCTACTCAGCAGTCAAAAATGGTAAACTCATACCATTTGCAGTAACAAGAATGGAGCTAAAAGTTTCCTAATTCTGGTTTTCTTTCTCTGTGTTTACTACCTCTGCTGCTAAAACTATATTTAACTGTAAAGAATTACTGTTTCTGTTGTTATCTTTCTTACTTAAGGTTTTTTTATTTTCTGATTTCTACTCCTGTTAGAAAGAACAGAAAATAAAGTACAATTTGATAAGCTTACATACAAGAATGAAATTATAAATCCATAATGAAAATTCCAGGAATATCTTTACTATCTAAAATCACCTTAAAATCAGTTATATATCAGGTAGTAAAGGTTAAGAAAGTCTAAAATGTTTTCCAAGAACATTGTAAGTCACATATTAAAAACTTAACAGGTCTCTCCCTGGTGGTGCATCGGTTTAAAGCATAGCATTATGAAGCTCTCAGAAGCCACTGCAGCACAAGTTTGAGCCCCACCCATGGAGCTGACCCACATGACTTGGCAGAACTCTCCTGATCCACACGCTGCTCTCCTCAAAAATGTATTTCAGTACATCTACCTGTTCTGCTCCCCACTCTGTCTCTGGGGAATCCTCTCCCCACCATACCTCTGGACTGTGCTCCAGTTCTGTAAGCATAAATAAATAAATCTTTAAAAAAAATTAACTATTAGTTGAGTGGATAAATTGAATGACTATTATTAATAAATGCTAATGTGGGAAATATAGGTTTTTCTCTATAAATGTTTATGTCACCATTAACTACATTGCTGATTATATTAAATAGCGATAATTCATAATGTTACTAAGTTCTATTTATGTTTTAGGTTTGACATTTCATTTTACAATTCTATTATTTTCACTTCCCTGAAATTATTGGCCTCAAATGTCAGGTCAAGAAAAAAAAAATAAGCTGCATAGGAAACTGGAAACTATTTGTTTAAGCAAACCTACTTAATAACTTAAATGTATGATAATTAATCCAGACCTTTCCTTCGAATATCCTGTTTGCAGTCTTATAGAAATTATTTATTTTTCAAACAAATATGAGATGTTTAATATTTCTACACCTTGATGTATCCATTTTCATGGATATAATTTAAAATCATATTAGTCTTATAAACTTTATTTAGGTTGGTTAACTTATACATTTTACACTTAGGAACAGGTGTAAACTCTGACATCTGGAACATCCATTAGGAAAGAATGTCCCTGAAGCATTTACACAAGAGGGTATTAAAACACATTCACACAATGACATTTCTGACAGATAAATCCTCTTATACCAGGGCACCAAAAAAGAAAAATAGAAGACATGTGCAAAGAGCACATGATATAAAATTAAATACATATGTAGACACTGATTATCATTTGCATGGGGTAGAGCCCTGTTCTATGGTGAAACTGAAGTCCATGTTAAAATGAAAGATTTAACATTTAACAGTTAAACACATAAAAAGGCATTTGTTACAGAGAAACCTACATCAGTTGGAGTGACCTTTCTCAGAGACATCTTTTCAGATTTTCCTTCTGGCTGTCACTTTTCTTCCTTATGCTGTCCTAGCCTCTTTCCAATAGACTTTTTTCCTTTCTTTGCTCATAGATAAACCATATTTTACAACCTTAGTCATCTGTTACCCTGGAAAATCTTTGAGATGGTAATTCTTTTTTTACGACTGCACACACACACACACATACACGAAATATCTTTTAAGATTATATATATAGTCACATATATGTATGACATCATTCATATATACATATGATGTATATCAATGATGTGACATCATTCTTATATACATATGATGTATATCAATGATGTGACATCATTCTTATATACATATGATGTATATCAATGATGTGACATCATTCTT
>NW_004567115.1:2865364-2884400 GCF_000260355.1 Condylura cristata | reverse complement strand
TGTGACATCATTCTTATATACATATGATGTATATCAATGATGTGACATCATTCTTATATACATATGATGTATATCAATGATGTGACATCATTCTTCTTTTGTGCATTTTTTCATCTCAGTTGTAATCTCCATGGACCACTTCACCACCACTTCACCCATGTGCCATCACCATAGTCTTGTGTGCTCTTCCCACCCCAGTTTTGATACTATTTTCCTCTCCGCCCTGTAGAATGTCTTTGGTTTATAGTTGTTGATTTTCATTTTTATTTTATTACAATTACTTTTTTCTGATCCCTTACACTCTTGCTATGAGTGAAAACATCTGGTATTTTTCTTTTTCTTTCTGGCTTATTTACTAAACATGATCCCTTCCAGCTCCATCCATATTGCCGCAAATAACATGAGTTTTTATTTCTTTTGATTGCCGAATTACACAGTGTACATGTACCACATCATCTTGATAAAATCATCTATTTTTAGCCATTTGTATTGAGTAAGGTTTACTCTTTTTTTTTTTTTTAATTATTTATTTATGCTTACAGAACTGGTTCAAGGCCAGAGGTGTGGTAGGTGAGAGGATTCACCAGAGACAGAGTGAGGAGCAGAACAGGCAGATGGAGTGAAGTGAACTACTGAGGGGAGCGGTGAGTGAGTCAGGAGAGTTCAGCCCACGACGTGTGGCAGCCCCCTGGTGGGGAATCAAACTCATGCTGTAGTGGGCTTCAGAGAGCTTCATAATGTGACGCTTTAACCCACTGAGCCACCAGGGAGAGCCCGATTAAAGTTTGCATTTATTCATGCATACAAAATTTGAGTGTAGGCTAGAGGTGTAGAAGGGTGAGAGGATTTGCCAGAAACAGAGAGGAACTGATGGACAGACAGGAGAGGTCTGTATCATGAGGGTCAGCTCCCTATAAGGGGTAGAACTCAGGACATAATGATATAGAACTGAAAATTAAACCCTATACCACCAGGGAAGCCTTGAGGTGGTATTTCTGCTGTGGTTTAAGACTGGAGAATTAATAATTGTATCAGGGTCCTTCTGTCAGGAAGTTTGTTTAGAAACTTTTCAAACTAAGTTTGAAAAAAAACTTAGATGCCTACCAGAGTCTATATACTTCAGACACTTCCAAAATATGTTTTCATTTGTCCTTTATTTCATTGTATCCATACAGAAGTCGAAGGGACTGCATTTGCTAATTATTTTTTTTTACTATTATTACTTCTTTAATTTTTTCAATATCATTGTACTTCCCATAGTTTTCCTATCACAGTATCACCCAAGAACCATCACCATATTCCCTTGTGTTCATCCCTTTCTTGTTTCCCTTCCCCAACTCTTTCTTTTGCTGTATGCTTTAGTTCTATGATCAACTTGCTAGTTTCAACTTTGCTAATTCTAACCCATTAGGACAAAAGAAGGAAGTCACATATTTGAGGTAGAATATTGTGGGGTAATTACATTTGGTGACAATTCTAATGTGATTGCAATATACTATTATAATACATTTGATTAATATTTAGTTAGAAGGGATTAAATAGCTATTTTAGATGTATCAAATTTGTATCCTTTTAAATTCATAATCAAAACTTTTATTTGTATGACAGCTTAGTTTCACTGAGGAAAGTTTTTAAAACTTTGCAAATCTAATCATTCTAATAGCTAAGTTATAGAAAGTTGCAATTTAAATACTATAAACATAAATGATAGTTCTTGGAAAAAAGTAGAAGAAAATATGTTTAGAAAGTTTAATGACCAGGGCTTCTAGAATTTCCTTTAATACTGTCATTTATATATGCACTCAAATGGTGAAAAGCTTACATATCTGTCCAAAGTGAAATCTATATGCCATCCAGGACAGATGCAGCATCAAGGAGAGCTTTCAAATCATCTTATGAACAGTTTTCTCACTTAGGAGCTATAACATTATTTGGTTTAAAAACACCTTCCTGAAAGTTACTTGCCTTTTAGCCTCAGTTTTGATTTCCTACTAGGCTAACATTATCCTGCATATTCATTTTCATAGAACATGTAAAAATGACAAGTGTTTTCACCCATACATAATGGATTTTCAAGAAGTAAAAATGACCAAAAGAGGTATATATAGCACTTTATTTGCTCAAAAAAAGAAAGTTGAGCTATGACTAAGGCCTAAAACCTGACCAAAGCCTAATAAAACAAAATGGTAATTTCTTACACAAGTGTTTCTTTGGTCAGATACTTATAATGAGTCAAGAGTTCTTGACAGTAGTCATGGTTCTCTTGGGAATAATACTAGTCATGCTAGAAATTCCACAATTATCCTTGGCACCATGCCATCCAAACTGATGCTAAGAGTAAGTGCTTTCTTTGTTCCATGCCAGAAAGGCTAGTTAGACCTGATTGTAAAATGTGGCACCAGGAAAATTGCAATAAATAATTATCTTAAAATGCATTTACTATCACTTTTAGATGAATAAAAAATATAGTCTATTCTCAAATAGAATATACATATGTATATACATATGTATATTCAAATAGAATATACATATTCCAATAGAATATGCATGTGTGTATACGTGTGTGTGTGTGTGTGTGTTTGTGTGGTGAAGGAATCTTTACTGAGAGACTGATTTTTTATTAGATTTGAGCTTTGTCTCAGAAAGTCTAATGAATCTGTTTAAATATCTACAAGCGTCTGTCATCCCAAATTAACCTCCCAATAAACTGAGTCTTTTGGCAAAAGTGTCAGTGCTTACAAATTCATTTTAAGGTTGAAGAAAATATGGAAAATTTACAAATATTTGTATATCTGATCCATGTTATGTGCTCCTTTTCTTTTCATAAAGGCTTATAGCAGACAACTGAGTATAGGTTGTATATATATATATATATATATATATGTATGTATGTATGTATGTATGTATAATAGTTGGTTCTTTAAAATCTCTGTAAAATTCAGAACAGAGCAATCATCACTTAATAGATTACATGGAAGTTTCAAATATTGTCTCTAATTTAGATAAAGATTTATCTCTCTGGTCACCTTGGTTGAAGTAACAAATCAATATAGCTGAATGAAGGGGGTGACGGGAAGAACTATATATTTCAGTAATGAAAACATCAGAACATTAGAAAAAGAAAGACTTGGGCCCTCCCTGGTAGTGCAAAAGATTAGGATGCAACACTGCAAGCTAGTGCAACCACTTCCGTGCAAGTTCGAACCCTGGCCCAGGAGGTGAACCACATGGCTTTACAGACCACTCCTGTTTCGCCCGCTGCTTCCCTCAGCAATGTACTTCATTGATCTGCCTGTTTTGCTTCCCTCTCTGTATCTGGTGAAGCCTCTCACCACCCCTGCACCTCTGACTTGCACCCCAGGTCTGTATGCATGAATTTAAAAAAAAAAGTTTTTTTTTCCTATAGCAGCTGGAGTAGAAGACAAGAAAAATGAAGGTTCTTTGGGGTTCCCAAGAAGAATATGCAAGAGGAAGTTATAATTTCTCCATATCAGCTGAATGGTCAGACTTCTGCCCATCATGGGGGGAGCTTAGGTTCTATAAGGGAAATGTGAAGGAAGCTGAAATGGATATTAACAAGAACAGAAAAAAAAAATACTGCTTTGTTAATCATGTTATGCCAATATCTTTAATCCTAGACTGATTATTTCAGAGAAATAATGGGTCGCAAACACATGTTGTTTGGGGAATTTCTTCTTCATATTGTTATAACAAATTCTATCTTTGAAAAGTTGAAGTAAAAATCGATTTGAGATCCCTCTCTGGTGGTGCAGCAGGTTATAGCACAGCACTGAGAAGCTGTTGCCACTTCAGCATGAGTTCCTTCACCCACCCAGAGGTGACCCACATGGAGCCTACCACCTCTCCTGACCTGCCCGCTGCTCCCCTCAGCAGTGTATTTCATCACCTGGACTTTTCTGCTCCCTGCTCTGTCTCTGGTGAAGCCTCTCACTGCCATTGTACCTCTGGCCTGTACCCTAGTTCTGTATCACAAATAAATAAATCTTTTTAAAAAAAAGTTGATTTGAGTAAGTTTTAATAGAATGCACTATTTTAAACAAATGACTTGGATAATTTTGCACTATCAGTTAAAAACTAACTGGAAATAGAAATTTACTTTCAGGATTTGTTAAATTTTATCTTCCTATTCAATACATGATAGTTGAGTCATTAATGACTAATTCTTACATATATTGGTAGATGTTTTTAATGGAAAAAAACACAATATAGCACCCTTTGTGACAGAATCAGGAAGTATAATAAAAGGATCTTCTCTGTCATTCCTCAGGACACCTAATACTATTCATAAGATACTACTAAGCCTGGAAGTGACCCCTATGATTTTTCCTGTTGTATAAGTAATTGAAGGCACAGACCAAGGGGTATAGAATCAAAGAAAATGTTACCCATTTACTGATATCATATCTTTTACACTTCATTTCCACTCTGATATAATAATATGTTGAGTAAAAGAGTTGGGAATGTGGAGGGGAGAGAAGGGGTAGAGGAAGAGATAGAAGTCTTAACAGTGTTTGTTTTATTTCCTTCTCTAAAATAATTCATGTTGACTTCATTTGCTTCTTCTTTTTCTTCTTCTTCTTCTTCTTTTTTTTTTTTTAGCATTTTTGATGCTTATTACTCAAGTGTATAGACCATAGTGATGCCATAGGGAGAATCAACATTTTCTCCAGATTATTTTACCTCAAAATAAGTCTTCTACCTCAGTTTATACATATGTATCTGTAAATATGTACATATACGTACACATAAACACATATATAAAATGTACATACTCAGATATAAATACACACACACACACACAAATCCTGGTGGCTGCATCTGCAATCCCTGATATTTCTTATCAGAATCTCCATCCCTAAATGTGATACTTTGTAAGCATTTTCCCTGCGACTATCTATCCTCATCAGCTACTCCCTCCAGGAGGCACCACATACATCTATCTTTGCTTCAACCACAGGTGACATTTTCATTATTTTTAAATTATTTTCCCTCTTCTATTCTACTCTTGTGTTCTCCAATATTATGTTTTCAAGTTCACTAGTTCTTTCTATTTCGTCTGTTTAGCTATTATGAAAGCCCTCACTTTTTTTTAATAATGCATAGTACTTTTTAGCTCTACAATTTCCAAATGTAGTCACTCATATTTTCATTATCTCAATTGTGTTGTTGTTTGCTACCCTGATTGTTTATATAAGTTCCATCAGCATTATTAGCAATCTTGCCCTCAATAACCTTCCTATCACCTTCTCGGAGTTAGGGTTCCTTTCAGGATTTTGTTCAGGCATATGTACTGTGTTCTTCTGTCTTCTCATATTCGATTTGTATGTGTTTCAGTAAAAATGATTTTTTTTTATTGTTAAAGTAATCAGGGGACAGCCAGGGGTGGTAAATTTACAAGCTTACGGTGGTAATAAATATCGAAGGATCACTTCCAGAACATTCAGGAATTTGAAATTCCTGTTGATAAAAAATGCTTTGTGAATGGGGTATGTGACTTAGACATCCCAATCTGGACTTCAGTACTAGTTTCTTCTATAAGGAAGTCCAGGTACTCTGACCCTGTTCAGGCTATAGTTGTTTTGCTATTAGTTTCAGTCTCAATCTTGTCATCTTTTATCTCTTGCCTTACTTCTGTGGCTCTCCCACAATGTACCCTCAATCCAGGGTGGCTGTTAATGTAGCCAGTGCAGTACTGGGTTCTAAAAGCCCTGAAATTGGCTTGTTACCAAGATAACAGCTATAGGGGTTCTGCAGTATATCCAATACTGCCTTTTGTGAGTTATACTGCTCCTTTATTTCTTTAAATATAATTCTCTTAACATTTTCCTATTGCTCTCAGTAGGGATGATGATCCTATTGTGAATACTGATAACCAGTTTTTCACTCAGTGTTTTCAGATTCAAACTGCATTTTGTGTGTGCATGTCTGGAGGAGGCAAGATTGTTGTCTTCATTCTGCTACCATCTTGCCAGAGACTCTCTGGGTTTTATTGTGATGAGAGACAACTATATCCAGATTCTGAGCAGAGAAGATATAGGATCCCTTGCTAATATTTAAACAGTAGCACTGTGTTTGTACTGGATATAACAGGATATAGACTATCTGGAAACTATTTGGTACACTACTTAGAGACTAATCATGCAAAATATGTTGGTAGCTTGGACCATGGTAATAGCAAAGGCTGTGAAGAGAATTGATGAGGTGCTGGAATTACTTTAAAAATACAAAAAAAAAACACCAATTTTTGCATTTATATTTGACATAAGTAGAGAGTTTCTGTCAACTAAAATCGGAAAGTTGGTAGGAAGCAAATGTTAGAGGATCTTCTGAAGTTTACTTCTGAAGACAGCAACTTTGAGATGTTTAATAGGTATCCTAGGAGGGATGCCCAGCAGACAATTTGATATATGAGTGTGAAGATTAAAATTGGGTATCTGTTGTCACAGAATGAATATATATATATGTAAAAAATCATGAATTTGAATGAGCTTACCAAGGATATAAATAGAAATAGCAGAGGATGAATTTCAGAGCAGAGGAGGAAAGAAGGATGAACTTACGTCCACTTAGAAAACAAGATATCAATTGAGTATTTTTAAATAAAGATGTAATATGAGAATAGTTTTATACATTTTTGAAAGAACAAAAAAATACATTAAAAATAAGAAAGATTTGAATCCCAAAGATTAGGTAATACAGAAAGATGCTAATACTTCCACAAGAGACTAATTTTGTCTGAGTCATAAGGCTCAGTGCAGCTGCTTCAGAAGCCCCATCATCTGGTGGATATTACCCTTAAGTAACCTACACTCCTCTAACTGTCACTGCCAAATTCCAGAACTATTGGAAAAGCCTGCAATAACTTTCAGTTGTTGAAAGTCACCCATTGCTAACATTAACTTGGCTACATCTGGAATTCTGACTCAACTTCTGGAATCTCCTATACTTTTTCAAGATCCCACAGTACTCAAATACTGCTGCCAGAAGAAAATCTTTTTTACCTTCTGGCAGCCAGATTCTCTGCTTTTAAGCCTCCACTGGTAGAAGACAGCCACTCTCATTGGCAATACAGTATTTGAAATATGTTTCACAGGCTTAAGTCTGCTATAGGAAGACAATTATAGGAGTGAGAAGGGTATAAAAAGGTAAAATACCTAATCATAATGCCTGGTAATTTCCAAAACTTTAGGTTTGCAAAGAGAACAAGCATACACTCTTTTGCTTCTGAATAACAACAGTAGTAAATTAACATATTTACCCTGACAGTATATAATTATCTCTCTTATAAATGGTAACATTTTCAGCTTTCCCCTCATAAAGTAGAAAGATAGTCTTATCAGTCATAGTAAATATTTTTAGATGAAACTAATTCCTTTTCTAGCTAACTTTTCTTCAATTTTATACCGAATGCCCTTTGCTTAAAATAATGAGAGTGGTAAATATATATATACCTCTCTCATTATAGAGAGATTTTACATATATATAGATAGATAGATATCTATATAGAGGTATATATATATATGATAAAGATATGAGAAAAGTAATTAATCACAAGACAATATTTAACAATGGTTCCATTTTTCCAAACCCATTCCCTTCATCTCACCTGGCCTAGATTTCCCCCAGTATAATGGTTTAATTCTAAAGTATAAAGTATAAAGCACTAATACTTAATACTTTATTATTTACATATAAATAATCCTCTGTGAAACTTTACTACTGAATATTAAGCTACTAACATATATCCCAAATCATTCATTGGATCTAGCATATAGAATTCTCTGTCCCCTAATAATTACCCTCTATCATAACAGATTGTCATCTTCCTTGTCTGTGTGCCTGAAATGTGTCACATGATTCCAGTTTCAAATACCACTTTGTTGCCTTTTTGGCATTATTTTCCAATTTTGGACTAAGAATTTTTTTTTCTGTATACAGAACTGGGGTACACGCCAGAGGTGCAAGGGCGGTGAGAGGATTCACCAGAGACAGACTGCAGAGCAGAACAGGCTGACTGATGAAGTACACTGCTAAGGGGACCAACAGATAGGTCAGGAGAGGTCTGCCACACCACGTGGATCACCTCTGGTGTGGGGATCGAACTCATGGTGAAGTGGCTTTAGCTCTTTAGTGCTGTGCTTTAACCCACTGCACCACCAGGGAAGGCCCTTGGACTAAGACTTTTAAACTAGCAGAGCCCAAAGGTTTCAGACAGGAAGCAAAATTTGCCAATAAAATAATAAATTTATATAAAAGAAAAGACATAATTTCTTTCAACTGCTAATTCCTTTTCAATGGTCATAGAAAACTGCGGGATCAATGTGTTGTCTTTTACAAGACAGTGTCCATGTTTGAAAGATTTTGTTTGTGATCTTTCAATCAGTCTTTGGAAAATATTTCCATTATTCTACATGGTGACATGTTTTTAGCAAGGTGTTTTGCAGAAGTGAATGTCATTGCATGAGCCCACTATTTTTCTTTTCTTAGAGAGCTCCCTAATCAGAAGCAACATTATTTGGAATATTGTGATGAAGAAGGAGGCCTTTAGTAAAATCATATATGATAATGCTAATAAAAGTAAATCAGATTGTTAAAGAAAAAATTCAGCAATCCTAGAAATCCAGAAATTAGCAGGACCAAACATGAGCAGAGGGAGTCCCAGGAGCTCCCACCTACAACTCCAGCAATCTGGTCTTCATGCTTAGGAGAAAGCCATGGCAGGTGCCCATTAGCTCCTAAGCCTCAACACCCAGCAGGAAAACCCACTACCTGGTGGAAACCATAGGAGACCCTCACACAAGGTCCAGCACCTGGGTTATCTCCCACACAACTAGTAGCCATGAGAGGCCCCATCCACTGGCTCCAGCAGTCCCAGTCAACTCATGCGTAGCTGGGGACTGTGGGCAGTCCTGCCCACCTACACCAGTTGAACAGACACCTAACAGGACCACTCACACCCTCATAAGAGTGCCTGGAAATCAAGCCCACTGGCCCAGCAGTCTAGTAGACTTACATCGAGGTGAGATTTGTGGGCAACCTCCCAAAAGCTTCAGCAGTCTGGTGGACCCAGTCCAGTGGAAACAAACAATGGAGAGAAATGCAAATACAAATGGCAAAGCAAGCCCTCCTGGCACCAATACACCACAGAAAGAAAATTTATGTGCAAATCCAACAACATTGACACAAAAATAATTTCTCCAGGACATATGAAATTCTTATAATTAAAAAGTCAAAAACTGTGGCAAAACAAATCACAGTTATGCAGCAATATGCAGAAAAAGAAAAGAATGATATGAGAAACATAGTGAACAAATAGAAGACTGAGAAGTAAAGTTCGAATAAGAAAATAAAGGAGCTGCAGAATGATAAAAAGAAATCAATGAAATAGAGTAGATAAAAAATTCATATGATGTGGAAGAATGAAACAGTACTCTCAAAAATACAGATACAGAAATTACCAAAAGAAAACAGAGGGGCAAAGGGAAAAAAAATGAAGGAACATTTCAAGAATCACCTAGCCCAGGGAAGTAAAAATAATAATTATAAGAATCCTAGAAGAGACCAAGGAGCTGAAAAGCAATTCAAGGCAATAATTGAACAAATATTGCTGAAATTCAAATGTAATCACAAAAATCCCAATATAACAAATGCTCTCATGACTAAAATGGGGAATACTGCACTCCATATTTATTGCACTCCCAGACTCCATATTAATTAAACTACAAAACCAGAATAATTAAAACAGTGTAGTACTGTAAAAAAAGACAGGGTGGACACTTGAGAGCCCAGAAATAAAACTACACATACATGGTCAACTTTCTATGACAAAGGAGCAACTACTATACACTGGGAGCTCTGAAAGCCTCTTCAGTAAATGTCGTTGGGAAAACTGGGCCACCACATACAAAAGAATTAAATTAGAGTACCATCTCACATCATACACAAAAACCAACTCAAAGTGGGTAAAACCATGAAATATATGTAAGAAAACAGAGGTTAAACAATACATAGCACTCCATGGTGGTGCAATGGGTTAAACTGCAGCACAGCAAGGCTGTCCACAGCTGCTCCCTGACTAGGGAGGTGACCCACATGGCAGCAGACATCACCCCTCATCAGTGTATTTTGTCAATCTGCCTGTTCTGCTTTCCACTCCATCTCTGGTGAATTATCTCACATCCCATGCACCTCTGGCTTGTACCCCAGTTCTGTATGCATAAATAAAAATAAATCTTAAAAAAAAATCCATAGCATACAACTCAGAAACATCTTTTAGGGTTTTTCTTCAAAAACAAGGAGAATGAAGGAGAAAATCAACAACTGGAACTACAACAAACCAAATGCTTCTGTACAGCAACAGAAATCAATCAAAACAAAGAGACAGTATTGAGTGGGAGAAAATATTTTCACAAAACTTTCCTGTATATTAGTGTTATTATGGTGAGCAAAACATTTCTAAACAAAAGGAGTTTTGTTTTCAAGTTCATAGTTTAGTAATGAATAAATGAATAGCAAGTGATTGCACATAATATGATTTAAAGCTCTCATAATTCCTGCAGAGAAAAATAACATGGGATTATAGAAGCATACATCAGATATAGTGTTGAAATGTCACAATTACTACTATAATTCAGGCATATTTAGGTTAAGTTGAAGTCAGGTGTTGGCCTTACAAGTCAGTTACCACTTATAACAATGGATGTATGAAAACCAGTTTTTTATTGACCTCAAAACTCAGGAATGTAGGATCCTCTGCTTCTGAAATAATGCTCACAACTCTATATAGCTCTATCTGCCTACAGCCAGTCAATGTTTTCATGGCAGATTTGTTGCATAAACCCCTATGATACAGAAATGTACATTTCTAAATTGATGGGTAACAAATCAAGGACTCCAGACTCACTGGCACTGAGGATCACTGCAGGTGCTATGAGGAGGTGAGACAAAGGAGACAAAGCATATAATTGGATTGTCGCCTTTTTTTAGAGATTTACTTATTTATACATACAGTACCGGATACAGGCCAGAGGTGGAGGGGCAGTGAGAGGATTCACCAGAGACAGAGTGTAGAGCAGAACAGGCAGATTGACAAGTACACTGTTGAGGGGAGCAGCAGCCAGGTCAGAAGAGTTCTGCCGCACTATATGGGTCACCTTCAGGGCTGGGATCAAACTCATGGTGAAGTGGCTTTAGCTTCTTAGTGCTGTGCTTTAACCCACTGTGCCACCAGGAAGGGCCCAGGATTGTCTCCTTTTAATGCTGTGATGTCCCTCCACCTTAGGTGCTATATATATTTCACACTGAACAACATATGAAACTGAGGAATTCAAATATTGATGGGATTAAATAACTTTTGGAAAATATGTTTATGGAGGGCCCTCCCTGGTGGCCCAACAGGGTAAAGTGCAACACTATGAAGCTATCTTCAGCCACTAAAGCAAGAGTTTGATCCCCGACCATTGAGGTGACCCACATGGTGAGGCAGATTTCTCCTGTCAAGCCCACTGCTACCCTCAGATGTATTTCAGTAAATACACCTGTTCGGCTCCCCACTCAGACTCTGGTTAGTCCTCTCACCACCCTGAATCTCTGTCCTGCACAACATATACAAGACTTGCACCTCTGGTCTTGTATGCATAAATAAGTAAATATTTGTTTTTAAACAAAGCATATATATAGATAACATGTAGCATAGAATGAAAACTCATGGAAGGCAATCTATACATAGTCAATCTCTTTGCTAAAATAATCTGAATGTATAGTGATAGAATCTTCAAATCTATTAACTATTCCCCTACAATAATATCATTACAAATTATTTTATAATTTTGGATCACATTAAATTCCATTTTTGTTCAAATTATTTCATTAAGAGAAAAGTAAGAGCTAGATATTTTCATTCTTTGAGAAGTATGCTCGACAATAGCTAAATAATGTAATTCATGTAATTTAAATAACTTAATATAGGAAATGACTTTATTATTATTAAATTTAGAATCTTTGAACTTATAAGGTTTCCTCTTCTCCACATAGTAAACAGCAATTTTCTTATCTTCTTCATTAGAGAGAAAGAAAAAAAAATTTAGTCTTATGAAAGTCAAATGTTATTGGAGGTTATATAGAATATTCCATCATTTCTTATTCTAACTGTCCTCTGATGTATATATTACTGTAGACATTTTATAATAATGGAAAGTGAGAGGTTCAACAAAGTTCAGGCTATAGTCTAATGATTTCAGAAAAAACATGAAAAAATCAAAATTCTATACAGGACTACTTGGCCTCTCTTTTCTACTAAATGTCTCTTTTTTATTTTAATGCATTTAATTAAAAAATTGACTTGTTTATTCTGAGTATCTTTTCTGCAAACACTTAACTCAACAAATTTATTTCTGAGAAAACTACTAAGAGGGAAGATATCCTATTTATTTCTCTTTATTCTTTCCAGATCCCCCATCCCTTTCTTCCCCCTCCCCTTGATTTCCTTCTCCTTCTCTCTATAGCAAGACCAGAATATGACAAGAGAAGATGTTGATTCCATAAGCAAATAACTTTCTTAATATCATGAAATTCTCAACAGACTTACTTAACAAATAGGAATTCTAGTACTATAAATAGTGTATTCTAAAAGTAAGGAAAATTAATAAATCTTCCCCTATTATTTCTTATTTCATGTATTCATCTCAGGAGAAATTGTTCTCATGAGGAATAGTAGAAAGAATTTAACTCTAATCTGAATATCTGTTGTCAAGCAATAGGAATAACATACAGGATGCATTTGCGGCAGGTGTGTTCCCCTGGCTGTTATTTAAAATCACATGTGACTTAGTTATTGTGGAATACACTATAGCAAACTCTTTTTATGTCCATATAGGCCCATTTGGGAGAATGTGACATTTATTCAGATGTTTAGCCAAACTCACTAATTAAGCTTTATACGTTTGCAAAAAAAAAAGAAGTGGTTTAAACCTAGAATTTCATTTGAAAGAGAACTTTTCTTAATTTTTTTGATATTCTGAGTTTTTTTTTTAATAGTTCCCCGCAAATTACAAGTTTTAAGAAGATAATAACATGTCAAGCGTTGCACATACTACAGTATTTATATAGAGGTGTGTTCTAATTTGGGATTAAAATGTTGGTCATGTAAATATTAATTCAGAAATAGCACTTGAGGGATAAAAAAGAGATTGAGAAGTTAATTTGAAAGTG
Source organism: Condylura cristata (assembly GCF_000260355.1). NCBI lineage: Eukaryota > Metazoa > Chordata > Mammalia > Eulipotyphla > Talpidae > Condylura > Condylura cristata. The sequence goes on along the minus strand of NW_004567115.1, from coordinate 2,871,170 downwards.
TTATTGTCATGAATTCTAAAATCAAAGTCTAAAACTCACAAGATACAAATGATAGTGGTTCATGACTCCCTGCTCAATGTCATCTCCTGACTCAGGGCCCTGGGGATACAGATATTATTTGAGTTCCTGTGAAAAGTCCTCACTCATAGCTGTATTTCTTAGGTTTGTATGTCAGGAAAATTTCAAAATCAGGATTTCATGTTCAATTCAGCTATTTATAAGCATAAGCATATATAATACACAGAGAGAATTATTATGCCCTAAATTAAAATGTTCAGGTAGTTTTCAGCATTAAAAGACTTCATAGGGCATTTAATAGATCATCAAGTAAATCTTTTCTTTAAAGAAACTCACACAAAATTGAAAAGAACTTTTCAATTGAACTGATGTTTTGCAAATGTCTGTTTGTACTTTTTCCAATAAATTTCTTATAAGAAAAGAAGAACAGATTTTTTTTAATTAAAGTAATATGATAATTCGTTTTGGGGGAAAACATGCTATATGAGCAAATCAGTGTATGTTCTTTCTATAGAAGATGATCTGTTTGTAGCTGACACCAAAGTTGTCTGATACACAGTGTATGAACATAGCCGCCAGGAACTGTCCTCCCCTCTGGCTTTCAGTCAGTCGCCCTTCAGATACATTTTGATATCACTAGTTGAGATGCAAATATGAAGTAAAGGTCACCTTTAGCATTGATCTTAGGTTGGACAAGGTTCTGAGCACAGTGAAATATTCTTGTGATGATTTATACACACTAGGCCGTATAATTCATTTTTCATTTTTATATAAAGTTAATGGAAATTATTTTAGTAGTGCTAAGACTTTTAAAAGCATATATAAAATCTCCCTATGTCTTTGTTAGAAAGAAGAGAATATCTTGTGTAATTAAGATTTACTTACTTTAAATATATAATAGTTGATACACACATACACAGAGACAGAGAGCTTTTCTCATCATGAAGATAGCTTATTTTTAATTTCCTGATTATGTTTTGTTATGGATAGGGAGAAACAAAACTAAAAATGGTAGATATATCAGATGATTTAAGTAGCATATTCTTCATAGATACTGCTGTAAACATTATTCTCTAGAAGTACAGAGTAGTATGAATTGCTTCTGTAATGGAAGATGCAAATGGAAGTAAGAAAAAATAAAACACAATATAAACTGGCTCTAAGGGAAATGATGGTAGGACAAAATTATTGGCTCTTGTAATGTCTTTGATTCAAGAATACAATACTGTCATCAGTGTTTGTCATTCTCCATCACTCTAGTTCATTTTCTCAAATAGATGATTTCCTCATTGGGAGAAAAGCTCATAATATTCTTCCAAGTTCAAATCAAAGGTGAAAAATATACCTTCCAGACTAGGCCCAGGATTACTTCTGGATGACTCAGACCGTGTAATATGTTGTTCCATTTCAGAAGAGGATTTAGAATGTGGCAGACAATGTTTACCCAAAAGAAGGAAGCAATATCAAACAACAAAATATACAACAAATGAAATGATTAGAATATGAAATGATTAGAAATTTGACAATGGGCACCTACATGGATGGACATTATATTAAGCTTTGGAAACACTGTGCCTCCTCAGTGATATTTTTTTTTCTGAAAATATATAACCAGTAACAACTTCTATGATCCCAAAAATCATAGGACGCCATTCAGATTCATGAAAATTTAAGGTCAAAGGAAAGTTCCAGTGTGTTTGAGGAGTAAGTGGTGGATCAGGATAACTAGGGGGAAAAAAGGATGTTTATATAAAACTGTAAGAAATTTAAGACTGCATTCATGTGACAAAATTTGACGAACCAATATGTTTGAAATCTATGAAGAATCAAAACTAGTGATCTAGTGACAAAAATATCTGGTTTAGCATAATACTTGGTACCTTTTATGCCCTCAGTAAAGCTTGTGTTTTGAGAAAATTAAAGTGATAGTAATTTACACTGTGAACTGGGTTAATATAGTGAATATACTTAGGGAACTGTTGAAAACATTCAGTAATGAAATTCGAAGAACTCATCAATTTCTGATTTGTCAAAAGTGCTTTTGGCCCATACTAATCAATTCAAACTGTGCTGAAGTGTTTGAAGTTGGTTCTAAACTGTTAGGAGAGTTTAAAGTAGAATTTTTTTTGTGTGGATACTGACTCCAACTGGTTTCACTGATTGTAAATAACTCAAACCAATTAAGAGCTAATTCAAAGTTGTTTTCATATTGAAACTGAGTAATTGTAAGTATTTGGAGTCCTTGAAACTATTATTTTCTTGAATATTCATTGTTCTTGGAATTATAGTTGAGATCTCTTGGAACAGAATATGAAATGATTAGAAATTTGACAATGGGAGCCTACATGGATGGAAATTATATTAAGCTTTGGAAACAATGTACCTCTTTAGTGATATTTTTTTTCTGAAAAACATCCTTACTCTAGAGATCCCAGTCTTTGCTCTGGAGAGCAAGAAACCTTTAATACTTTTTCTCTGTTATTAGATTTTGTAAAGAAAAAATAAATAGTGGCAAGGAGAGAATTTCTCTTTCTTCTGTTTTGAAGTGTGTACCCTGCCCACTTTCCCTTCCCAAGTGGAGAGAAAATATTGTTTTCTACTCCTACTTGTACTACTTCCCTGGATCTGTTCAACTAATCATCAGTCAAACCCTATTCTTGTAATAGATATACTCATGGAAGTAGCTCAGTACCAGCATCAGAGGCTGCTATCACCTTCTCTAAAATGTCCCCTCTTGTGTCAAAGCACAGGAAACAGAAACTTCTGTTCCAAAGAATCAAGACTAAGGATTGGATCAAGAACATTCTTTATATTTAAGTTGGTGAAGTATTGCATGTGTATAGTGTGACTCTCAAACAGGATAACCAGATATAATATTGTTACAGGGCACCACAGTGAGTGTGAACTGAACTGCCTGTCTGTGGGTCCTCACCCACATGCTCAAAATTCAGTTATACTGCAGGCACACACAAAGGGGTCAATAATGGACTTATTTACAAAAGGGGAAAGGAAAAGGAACAACCCAGGGAAAGAGAGAGAGATACAAGGTTATGAATATCTTACAGGCTCCTGACTTGGAGCTTTGGTAACAAACTAACTGATAGCTTCCAGTCAGGAGAGAGAGAGAGAGAGAGAGAGAGAGAGAGAGAGAGAAAGAGAGAGAGAGAGAGAGAAAGAATGGGAAAATGGCTCCCTATTTGTTCCCCAGAGTCCCAGAATGCCTGCTTAGCTCCACCCTTGGGTCCTTGCAGTTCTCTCCTTGGTACTGCTGGGAGTTGTAGTTTCTAATCACTGGAATAGGGGGTAGAGTCCAGAAAGCTGGAGTAGGGGGTGAAGTCCACAAAACTCTATAGAGTTCCTTTAGGACATCCTTCTCCGTAAGAATATGACCATGTTTCTGGAATAATTATATGTATACATGTTTAATCCCTCTAAACTTTAGCTTTTGTGTTCAGAAAATTATGTCAACACTGTTAGTGCCTCTTAAAGTGGTTGTGAGGGGAATGTCTTATGCTCAACAAATATATAAAGTCCAGTATATTTAGCACATGTTCATCTCAACAAGTTAATATTTTCCATTAGAAAGTGACCTAAGAAGAAACACTTGATATACTTTATCAAGTATATGTGTTTTACGTATGTAATGGAAGAGGTGGTAGGTGGTAGGAAAATTCTTCACTATGTGGGATTTAACAATGTATGTTATTGTTGAATTTTTATTCAGTGTAAGGAGTAAAGTATGCTGTGGTTTATTTTTTATGGTGCCAATTAGAAAAGATATGGCAGAAAGTAGAGAATCAAGGTTGACCATGATGAATGGAGTTCTGTGACTGCTGCGGCCAGGGGCATGACTGGCCCTGGTCATAACCAGGTTTTAGACCAGCACCAGTGGAAGCTGTGCAGAAAGCCCATAACACATGCAGCCTGCCTGCCAGACTCAGATCCTTTTAGTGTTGGCTTGGGATACACTGCAGTAACCCCCAAACTATCCTGGTGGGGTGACAGTGCAATGGCATGGCAGTAATTGCCTAATTGTCTCAGAATAATTTGAATCTGGACAAATGTCCAAGGTTTCACATTTAAATGCCACACTGGAATTGTAAACAGACCAATCAGGTTCACGTTCCAACTGGTGCCATTCAAGGTCTTTGAGACCATTTATAAACAGACTAGTGAGATTTGAGTTCAACTGGCACTGTTTAACTGTGAATGAACCAATCAGGCTAATAAGACAGGTACCCTGAAGGGGATATAAACCAAGGTTCTAGAGGTCTTGAGACAGATTCCTCAGGAGAAATGTCAGGACTCTTATCTACACTTCAAACTGCGATTTGATAGCTGATCTTACATACAATGTCTCTAAAATAGCCAATAGCCCTGTAAGAGCTATATATAGTGTTTGTGTCAATGGACCAGCTGCCTGCTGATCCATGCTAACCAGTACTGCTGATTGGTAATGCCATTCTAAACTGTCTATCTGATCCTTCAACACTGACTCCTGGCTCTAGGTGCCATCTGGCCCAGATCTGGCACTGTGCAGCCCAGCCTCTGGATAGATGTTGCCTACTTCTGTGGCACCACCACAGCAGCACTACCTAGGATCACCTCCAGCTTCCACCCTGACTAGATCCTGGTCCAACCCTTCCAGATATGACGTCAGATCTAGTTGCAGGATCTCATCAAAGAGACAATACCATCTGGAACAAGCATTCTGCTTTGGATTAATGCACCTGAGCCTTTGGGCTGTTTTAGAATTTTAACATATTTGATTGCTTAGAAATTTTTCAGGAAAATAATGCATTACCTAGCATATTGTTAACTATATATCCAGAGGTCAAACATTTTTTAAAAAAATATTTATTTATTTATGCATACAAGAACTGGGGATAGGCGGTGAGAGAATTCACCAGAAATACAGTTTGGAACAGAACAGGCAAATCGATCAAAATACTCTGCTGAGGGAAGCAGCAGGCAACACAGCAGAGGTCTGCCATGGCATGTGGATCATCTCTCTGGCCATGGATTAAACTCGTTCCTTGTCTATCAAACTACTCCTGTGTGTTCAGCGGTGTGCCAGGTTAGAAGATGTAAGAAGGAATGTACAGACTAACATCAGACCAAGAACAGAGCCTTACTAGATCTAACAATTCCTGCTCTACTCCTCAAATCCAGTCTTCTTCCAGAGACCAATAAATTATGGGTACCATAAGCACAAAACAATGGGTACGAGTACACAAAATATTATTTTATTTTAATTTTTTGTTGTTTTTTTTAAATTATACACATTTAATGTTTGAAATCATTTGCAAACAACATCCAGAGTGCATATGACCTATCAGTTACTTTCAGTTTAATCAGAATTTAACAGTTTAGAATGGAGGGTGGAAAGGAAAATAATCCCATGGCAGGATCACAGAAGGATCCATAAGGATCTACTTATGCCTATAAACCACATTAAGATCACAGGTAAAATCTAGTCACATCTATTCTTTCCATACTATTGCTCTATTTTTCCCAAATTACCCAATTTCTTAATTCATTTCCCTCTGGTAAAGGACCACTACTTGGTCATAGATTCCAAAGTTTATTTTTGTTCTATGCAGCTTAGAGGTTTGCCTGTTTTCTCTATATGAGATAATCATAAGGTGTTTGTCTTTCCCCATCTGGTGTATTTCAATAAGCATAACCCCCTCTAGTTTCATCTGTGTGGTGCAACTGACAAGATTTCATCTTTTGTATAGCTGAAAAGAATTCTGTTGTGTGTATTTGTATCAAACCTTTTTCACAC
>NW_004567115.1:2861052-2865063 GCF_000260355.1 Condylura cristata | reverse complement strand
TTTTGGAGAACAGTCATTCTCACAAGCATGAAATGATATTTCATAGTTGTTTTGATTCATATTTCTGTAATAACAGGAGATAATTAACATCTTCTCACAGGCCTACTGGTCATCTGAGTCTTTTTTGGGAGAAGTATCTTTTGAGAACTTCTGCCTATTTTTAAAAAGTTTGTTTTTTATCATGAACTATATGAGTTATTTTTATATTTTTTAAAATATTTATTCACATATACAAGAAATGGGGCGTGGGCCAAGGTTCAGTAGGTGAAAAGATTCAACAGAGACAGAGTGGGGAGCAGAACAGGTAGATTGATTGAAATACACTGCTGAGAAGTGCAGTGGGCAAGAAAGGAGGGGTCTGCTATGCCTTGTGGGTTAGGTCCTTGGCCAGTTGGGGATCTAACTCTTGCCAGTGCTTTACTGGCTGTCAATAGCTTGACAACACTGTGTCTTTAACCTCCACACCACCAGGGAAACCCTACTTTTATACTTTGTATACTAACGCTACTTTAGATTATCAAGGACACATAGTTCTTCTCATTCCCCATACAGACAGTAATTTGATCAAGTTCCCATTTGTTACCTTTGGTTATGTTCCCCTTTCACTAGAGCTCAGTCTGCAAAGACATTCTAATGTTAATATTAAGGAACACAGTGTCTTTATTTTCTCATATGTATTCCATGACTTAAGGACTTACATTTATAACTTTATAACCAAATTTTAATTAGTTTTGCATGGTGTTACCTGGTGATCTAATTTCATTCATTTGCACATGAATAAAAATATGGCTGCCCAATTTTTCCTACCACACATTGAAGACAATTTCCATACATTAAAACAAGGATACTCAGGGGCCCTCCCTGGTGGCTCAGTGGGTTAAAGCACAGCACTATGAAGCTATGCACAGCCACTGCAGCAAGAGTTCAATTCCTGACCAGGGAGATGACCCACATGGCATGGCAGACCTCTCCTGATCTGCCCCTTGCTCCCCTCAGCAGCGAATTTCAGTCAACCTGTCTGTTCTCTCCACTCTGCCTCTGGTGAATCCTCTCACCATTCCCCCCCCCCACACACACACACTCCTGGCCTGTACTCCATTTCTTGTATTCATAAGTAAATACATGTTTTTTTAATTAATTTTATTTATGCGTATAGAACTAGGGTAGAGGCCAGATGTGTAAGGGTGGTGAGAGGAGTCATTAGAGACAGAGTGGGGAGCAGAACAGGCATTAGACAAAGTATGCTGCTGGGGAGAGCAGTAGGCAAGACAGGAGAGGTCTGCTGCACCATGTGTGTCACTTCCTTGGCCAGACATTGAACCCATGGTGCAGTGGCTGCAGCCAGCTTTGTAGTGCAGCACTCCAACCTGCTGTACCACCAGAGAGGGTGCAGTAAATTAATATTTTAAAAATTAAAATTAAATAAGGAAGCCAAAATAAATGGGAGAAAATGTTCCAAACTATACATCTGAAAAGGGGTTTATATCCAAAATCTATAAGCACTCATACACTTACAAAAAGAAAACATATAAACCAATTTTAAAAATGGACAGAAGAGTTCAATAGAACTTTCTCCAAAGGAAGACATGCAGATGGCCAACAGGCACATGAAAATCATTCATCATCACATATCATGAGGGAAATACAAATCAAAGCTAAGAGATATACCACATCACACTTGTGAGAATGACCTTTATCAAGAAGACCGGAAACAACACATGTTGGAAAGAATGTGAAAAAAAAAAAAATCTTCACACACTGTTAGTGGAAATGTAGACTTGTAAAACCCTTATGGAAAACAGTATGTTTTCTGCAAATATTAAAATAAATCTACACTATGAACCAGCAAGTATTATTCTAGATAGCTAACAACAGAATACAAACAAAAGAAAACTAACAGTTATATGCATTTCTGTGTTCATTTTAACACAGAATCTTGTAATAGCTAAGATAGGAACAAGACCTAAGTGCTGAAAGAGATGATTCAAGCCTTCCTGATGGTGCTGGCAGTTAAAGTGCAGCTCTATGAAGCAATCTGAAGCCACTGCAGCAAGAGTTCAATCCCTGGTCAGGGAGGTGGCGCACATGGCACCACAGACCACTCCTGTCTTGTCTGCTGCTCCCCTCAGCAGTGTGTTTCTGTCCATCTGCCTGCTCTGTTCTCCACTCTATAGTGAATCCTCTCATGTCCTGCACCTCTGACCTGTATGCCAGTTCTTGTATGCATAAATAAATCTTTTAAAGAGAGAGATGAGTATTCAGAAGCTATAGTATATACATTATGGAATGTTACTGAGCTAAAAATAAACAAATAAGCTCTTGTCATTTGCAGCAAAATGAGTGGATAGGGGATTATGCTAATGTAAAAGTGAAATAAATCAGGAGGAGGAAGTTGGTGTCTGGTGGTTGGACTTTTCCTACTACATGTGGGCTAAGGGCAGCTTGCTCTTCCTTCATGTTTGTAGCTAGAATATGTGCTCTTGAGGTTGATAGCTGGATGATAGGAGGCACCTGGGTCTCTCCACCACCAAGTGAGGGGTAGGGGTTGCCCAGCTCTTGCTCACATAACCAGGGAATAAGTTGCTTACATCAGTACCATTTTTGTTTTTTAAGTATCTGTGGTAGTAACTTAGAGAGTTAAAGTATTTTTACTTTTCCAACAGCTGGTACATGATTTTATTTGATTTTATCTGTTTTGTCTTTGCTGTTCTCTGTATGTAATAAAAACTATACTGAGTCATAGTGTATGGAGAGACATGGAGGTTTCCAGGCCTTTCTGTAAATATACAAGGAGGGGTAGGGTGATGCTGTTTTTGTGACTCCACTGATATTCCTCCTTTCTGTGGTTCTGAAAGTTTGTAATGTTACAGGGCAGCCCAAGTGAACTGAGCCGCCTGTCTGTGGGGCCTTATCCGCGCTTAAAATTCAGTTATACTGCAGGCACACACAAAAGGGTCAAATGGGTTTATGTACAAAAAGGGGGAAAGAACAGGAAATAGCAACTGGAATATCTTACTGGCTTGGGAGACTTGGAGCTCCGGTAACAAACTAACTGAAAACCCCTAATCACGTGGCCTGAAGAGCCATTTCCCGAATGAGAGAGTGAGAGAGCAAGAAACACAATGGCACCCTATTTATTCCCCAATGTCCCAGAATGCCTGCTTAGCTCCGCCCTTGGGTCCTCACAGTTCGCTCCCTGGTACTGCTGGGAGTTGTAGTTTCCAATCACCGGAGTGGGTGTGGAGTCCAGAAAGCTGGAGTAGGGGGTGGAGTTCCACAAGACTGCAGAGTTTCTTTAGGGCATCCTTCCCCTTAACAGTAAGGTGCATCTGTATCAGTCTCAAAGGGTGGAGAAAGGAAAGTGCAGTACAAAGAGCTATCTTTGTTCCTTTCACTAGGGACTCTGCCTGCTATTGCCTCATAGCTAAAATACCCAGGTTCCCTAAATGCATCCCACTCGTGCAATTGCATATGCCACCACATGCTTTAGTTCTTCACCTTCTAGGATCCATGGCAGGGCTGCAGCCATGCAATCTGTATCTCCAACACTGGCATAGCCATTGAGTCTCTCGCTCTCTCGCTCAGGAAACTGCTCTTCAGACCACGTGATTCGGGGTTCTCAGTTAGTTTGTTACCAGAGCTCCAAGTCTCCCAAGCCGGTAAGATATTCCAGTTGTTGTTTCCTGTTCTTTTCCCCTTTTCTTCACTCACTACCAGTTCAGTGAAGTCTGAACTACCTTCATGTACCTATTGCTGCACTGTGCAACTCTCTGATATCCAAGATATGTTTTAGTTTTGCTCCAAATCAGAGGACTATCTGTGCTTTGTGTCCCTCTGGTTACCAATTACATGATCCTCTAGGGAGTAAAACAAGGAAACCACTTTGATGCCAGCTTAGTCTGAATCCTGAAATAATTTATTTGTCAAATGACTCATTTGGGCTTATTGTATTCAAATAAGTAAATCCATTTTAAGTGTATCTTATGTTTGTTTATTCTTTTTTTTTTTTTT
>NW_004567115.1:2834440-2852348 GCF_000260355.1 Condylura cristata | reverse complement strand
CGTGAAAAATGATGTAAAAATAAACTTTTTAATAAAAAAAAAAAGTCAAAAAAAAAATATATTATTGAATCTTGTTGCCAACTGATTTCCAATATTATATTAGAGATGTGTACTTAAGGGAAGCAATATAATAAAAGATTAATAAAAATTACAACATAGATAAACAGATTATTTTAGAATGCATATTCAAAAGGAAAACATGTATATAATAATGTACAAAATTCCATATTTAGAATGATCTGCACTCCTCTGTGTAAGTTATGATGATAGTATGTTCATCACATAGCCTTTGCAGGGACAATTAAGACTTTTGATGCTATAGTTTCTGTGTTCTGTAAAATACCCTCATCAGCATCCTTTCTGCAAGCCAAGTGGCTTATAGGTAGCTCATTTTACTTGCTCAATAGATGTTAATATAGCCATCATGAAATTATTAGAAACATAATGGTACTCAAAATCATTTATATCTCTCTTTTAAGTTATGTGATCACTTTTTCAATATTTTCACATATTGAAAATCATATCTATTTTTGCTTAATTTCATTGGAATTCAGCTACCAACAATGTCTTAGTTTTTAATTTATTCCTTAAAATTAGCACCATAGCAGATTAGTCCACCTCCCCTTCTAGTGAAGATCTAGAGGTAATTTTGGTCATTTGTCTGGTATTGTCTAATAGCTAATAAAGCATCATTCTGGTTCTGAAAGGGGAAAAGTGACAGGCAGATGTTAACAGTTCTTATTATGTTTTATTACTATGGTTTATCCATGATTTTAATGTAAGTATACTATCAGAAAGTGGTTGGATTGTCTTGGTGCTACAATTATATAAGATAGTGTGCAGATATGCACACTGTATTTTCATGTTCCCACAAAGCACTTCCTGTTTCTACTCTTTCTTCTCTATCTTACCACCATAAATTGAGTTAAAGTGAATTTTCTCCCTGAACAAATAGCAAACGTTGTCATATAATTATAAATAATAGCAATTCAATTTATAGCATGTATGATATCCAAGCATCTAATCTTCTCAACCCACGGATCATTCCAGCTACTGAAAATTTATATTCTTGAAACAACCCTAACAGCTACAAATTCATTCCCATAATAGCCATTAGTAAAACCAAACTAAAGACTTAAGATTCTGAACCTACTTCTCACCCATGCCCCATTTCTCCCTCACATGTCAAACTGACACTCACTTTCCCTTTTCATATTTTTAAAGCACTCCCCATTTTTATTCCTTTGGTTGTGTCAGACCTGAGTATGGTACCTCCATCTCTTCCATCTCCTCATACTGTGAGGCCTCTAATTCCTCAAATAGGAGCTTTGCACCCTTCTTTGAGTGAAAATATTTATCTTTAATGATCTTGTGTGCTTTTTTCTGTTTAATTAATCAAAGCTTAGAATTTTCATTAGTGAAATGATGAATGCATTTACATAATATGTAAGATTTTTTATAATGTTTTGTTTATTTATGCTTAAATATACAAAAATTCGTGCCCTCCCTAGTGGCACAGTGGGTTAAAGCACAGCACTAAGAAGTTAAAGCCACTTGATCCCTGCCTTCTCTAGAGGTGACCACATGGTGCGGCAGACCTCTCCTGATCCTCCTGCTGTTCCCCTCAACAGTGTACTTCATCCATCTGCCTGTTCTGCTCCCCACTCTGTCTCTGGTAAATCCTCTCACAGCCCCTGCACCTCTTACCTATATCCCAGTCCTGTATGCATAAATAAATAAACCTTTTTAAAAAATCCAAAATTCTATTCTAGACATTCAATTTTATTGCAAACTATGAATATTTCTATTGATTAAAGTGATGTCTTGATGACTTTCTTTGAAATAAACATTTTTTTTCATATTTAAGCTATCGTTTTAATACTTGAAAATATTAACATATCTAGGTGTCTTTAGTCATCTGAGGTAGTTCAGATTGTCCCAGAGGGGGCAATTCAGAGTTTACAGACTGATAAGCAGTTGCTTTTCCCTGAGGGCTCTGCTTAAGCATAAATTCTTAACTATAGTTCCAAAATTAAGAGCAGGAGTTCATTCAATATTATTTTATGAAGAATTTGAATTTTGATTAACTGCTCATACTTTCAAGATACTTTTTTTTTAATTCACAAGATTTTACAAGAGAGCTTTGTATCATTAGAACAGGTTCGAAAAATAAGAAAGATGAACTGTATTCAGCATAATATTTCCAAATGAACACCCATCATTTTCAGCTATTCAAAAAGCACATGATAGACCTATGCCTTACATTTGTATATCCACCCAACCAACAAATATTACTGAGCACATTATCTCTACTCAGAACTGTTTGCAAGAAGACTTTACAACATCCAAGAAGGTAAAAGCCCCTGCCTCATGAAGGTTATATTCTACTAGGAGGAGTTAAAGACAATTAGTAAATATATTATATTCTAAGTTAGAAGATGGTATGTACCATAGGGAAGAGAAAGGAGGCCTGAGTAAAAATAGTATGACTCCAGAGAAACGAGCTCACCATTTTGTAAACATCAGCACTCATGGGAAAAAACAGAAGCATCTAGAAAAGAAGCTGCCAGTTTCACGAAGATGTTTCCTTTGGTTGTCGAATAATTTTGTGTGTGGTAGATGGAGTCCAGGAAAATGTAAAACAAAACTGTCATCTCTAAAAGAGTAGACAGTGGCAGAGGCATTCATTCTCTATTTTTAGGATTAGTCTTTGTGCATTATTTCAGAAAGCTCAGGGAGGTAGAAAGGAGTATTCCAGGCTAAGAGAAACACAAAGGTTCTGAGTTCAAGTAGAACTTGCAAGTTTAAACAACTAAGTGGTGAGGCAAAGTAAATTAGAAGTGAATCAGGAAAGGTGAGATCAGAGGATAACAATGAAGAAACGGTAGCGCAAGATTTTGCAAGAATATTATAAGTGCAAATTTTGAATCTGCATGAAAAGAAGGTACAGGGAATTGTTACTAGAGAATTGTGAGCAAAGTCTTGCCATCATCACTGTAAAAAAAAAAAATCAGAGATGACAGAGGATACAAAATACTAGCAAATATCTTTAATATCTTAGTTTATTCGGATTCTTTTTCAAAGTACTCTTTCTAGATACCACTCACTGTTATTTTTATAAATAACCCCTTGGAATTGAGAGGAAGAAGTACTAATTCTTGTGCCAAGCAAATTAATGCATTGTTTGGGGAAATTGCCTTGATCATGATATGCAGTACCTTTTTGCCCTGAAATGTAAGATTAACTTGTTTTATCAAATGGTCAAATACATCTTTGTGGAAAGTTATTAACAGTGTGCCTTGAAAACTCTGAGTTGTTCTTATCTCAACTCACTTTTCACTAGTGTATGTTTTAGACAACTCTGCTAATCAATAATTTCATTTTGATATTAAAGGCACTATTACGCTACTAAAAATAAAGTCTATTTTGATTTCTTAATTCAGATGAGGATATTTATTATTTTTATTTCTCTGCACTATGAGTAAAGGTCATTAATAAACTGATAACAAGCAGTTAGTGGGAGGAAAACTGCATAATTCACTTAAAATAAGAATGGTATATAGCACACATCACTTTTTTATTAAAAATAGATTAATTGGAGAGAAAGGAATGCTTACAATTTCAATATTTGTGAAATATTATTGCATTTATAAACATCTTACAATAGATTATGCAGATTTGTGTCCATACAACAACAAATAAAAGAAAATCTATACTGATTTTAGCATTTGACCAATACTACACATTATTCTCCAAAACTAAGTAGATTATTTATCTAGATGAAATTAAAAATAAAGTACAGTGTTTTACTTGCTGTATATAATGAGATACATCAATGATACAGTCAGAAATGCAATGCACATATTGGGACATTCCCTACATATTGTAATAAATTTTTTGGATGTGTATCTTCCTCACTTTTTCATCTGAGCACACAGTGCAAACACTCTCAGACAGTACTGCTTGGCTAGTAACTGTTCAGTCACTTGTGTGTGAACTGCAACTTCAAAAAAGAGCCCTATTCATTGAACAAGTTGGCAAATAAAATTTCGGGGAAATTAAGGTTCTCAAGTACTTATCAACATTTCCCTTGGCATCCTATTAGTCTCATGCTGTAACTGCTTGACAATAAGGCTAAGCAATTATCTTACAATTACAGCTTCAAGATTTTAACCTGAATGGTTTTGTTGGGTCCCGATTCCATTATTTTTGCCATATGTCATACAAATGAATGTTTTGTTGTAGTCTTTCTCAGCCAAGTCTTTCTCATGAGACTTGGAAGTCAAAACAGTAATATCTAATATACTATGCATTGGAAAAGATATACTAATAAGTTGATAGTTTCCTTTCTTGCTTTCTCTTTCTATTTTTCATGACTGACTGGCTATTAGTCCTTTCTTGTTAAAGTTAATTAGACTGGATTTTAAAAATGAAATTGATGGAAATGTAAAAAGAAGGAGGGAAATGTTAGAGAAAATGAAGTAGCAGCAGAAGCAAAAATACTAAATATAAAATATAACTATGGTTTAAAAAACTTCCAGGATAGGCTTCGCATTTCATTTGTCAGGCTAATCAGGGTATTAAAACATTTATATTTTACCATAGGAAAATAATTCACAGTAAAACACTATTCACACTAGAACAAAGTGCAAACTTGAAAATCATTGAATATTCTCAGTTATTTCATCCTGTCTCAATCATATTCTCTACTGAAATTCTTAATTCTGAATAAGAGTCCATACTTTAAACCATAGCATGGGTTCATGTATTAGAATTTCTCTGTTTTATAGTTACTATAGCAACTTCATCATGAAAACCTTATCAATTATTTCCTACCATCCTCCCTCCACCAAATGATTTATTCATTCATTCAGTTATTCAAGCACTTAAATGTACCACAAATATTCTACATTTGATACTTCATTTATGTATTTAAAATGGGACTTTGGCTTTATTTAAATTAATTAATTGATTCTGGCCAAATATTTTCAGCTATTCATCATTCAAAAAGTGTTGAGAAAACTGGCCGTATTTAAAAAAAAAAAGTACATTTAGATCTTAATCTCTGACTCTACATAAAAATATACAATTAGAGAATGAGTGTGAAGTGGTGAAAAAGAAAAAAGAACAGGGTTCTCCCTGGTGGTGCAATGGGTTAAAACACCACACTATGAAGCTCTCAGAGCTGACCCATATGGCATGGCAGACCTCTTCTGACCCACCCACTGCTACCCTCAGCAGTGTATTTTAATAGATCTCCCTGTTCTGTTCCTTAATCTGTCTTTAGTGAATCCTCTCACCCACCACACCTTTGGCCTGTACCCCAGTTCTGTAGTTCTGTAAGCATAAATAAATATATCTTTATAAAAAAAAAAAAGAACAAAGGAAGAAATAACTCAAGCCCTTGTAGAAAAACTGGTCATGGGATGGGATGCAGTTTTTCTAAAATCAGAGAAAGAAAATCAAGGAAAGAACAGCATAGGAAAATATTACCAATCCAAAATTTACAATACTGTACAGATTAAAACATGAAAGGGTATATTTGCAATATATACGACAAAATGTTCAATAATTTTATCATGAAAAAAGATGTAAATGGAGAAAAAACCCAGGTAAAGAGAAACACAAAAGCAATAAATAAAACATTAGTGAAAAATTCATATGTGTGTTTTAACAATATTCTAAGTAATTGGGATTATGTAAATCAGTTTGATCTATAATGGTAACAAGAAATATTATTGTACTTTGCATCTTAAAACTCTCACTACTGCTATCAATGTAATCTAGAAAACTCAAAAGTTTTCACAAAGGGAACTCCCTGGTGGCACAGGGGTTAAAGACACAGTGCTATCAAGCTAACAGTAGCCACTAAAGCAGAAATACAATCCCTGGCCCTCCAGGTGGGTGACCCACATGGAAAACTAGACCTCTCCTGTCTTCTCCTCTGCTCTCCCCAGCACTGTATTTCAGTAGATCTGCCTGTTCTTTTCCCCCATTGTGTCTCTGTTGAATCCTCTTATCTCACTCTCCTCTGGCCTGTACCCCAGTTCTTATATGCATAGATAAATATTTTTTTTATTTTTTACAACATATCTTTGAAAATACAAAGTGAAAACAAGCCATCTTTCTAGATTTCTAGCCATATATAGTAAGATGATTCTATACATCTATAATATAATTATTGTAATATGGTTTTTCTATAGTTCTTCTATGATATGTGTAAATATCAGTGGTTTAACTTGAGTGAAAACAAAGCAGAATCCACACAATAGATGATATTTTTCTAAGTCTTCATAGGTGAATAGGTAAAGGATTAAATAAATGAAAATGTTGAAATTCACCATTTCTAGATGATAGCATTATAACTGTTGTTATTTAATTTATTTTATTATTATTTTTAAAACATTTATTTATTTATGCACACTGAACTGGGGTACATGCCAGAGGTGTAAGGATGTTAAGAGGACCCACCAGAGACAGATTGGGGAGAAGAACATACAGATTGATGAAATACACTGCTGAGGGGCGCAGCGGGGGAGACAGGAAAGGTCTACTGAGCCATGTGGATCGCCTCCCCGTCAGGGTATTGAACTTATACTGAAGTAGCTATGATTAGCTTCTTAGTGTTGTGCTTTAACCCATTGTACCACCAGGTAGAGCTCATATTATTTAATTTAAATTAGAATATTTTCCAGACCCAAATTTTCCCCTGTGGTAGACCCAAGTCTACAGTCATCTCAATAGGGCTTGTTTTGGTTTAATATTGTCTGTTCCTTTGTTTTGTTTCTTCATATTCTTCATGAGTGAAATCATCTGGCATATGTCTTCCTTCTTCCAACTTACTTAGCATAATTTGCTCCATTTTCATTAATGTTATTGTAAATGGCCAAAACTCACCTCTTTTTATAGTTGAGTAGTATTATATTGTGTGTGTGTCTGTGTGTGTGTATATATATATACACACACATATGTGTATATATATATATATATATATATATATATATATATATATATATATATATATATATCTCACATCTTTATTCATTCACTCATCTGTCTTTGGGTATTTAGAGGTTTCCATAACTTGACTCTTGTCAATAGTGCTTGTCAATAGAAGTACATATTTGCCTTCAAACTAATGATTTGGCATTTTAGCAAGGAGTAAAATTGTTGCATTCTATGGTAGATCTATTTTTTTTTTTTAAGATTTATTTATTTGTGCATACAGAACTGGGGTTACAGGCCAGAGATTCAGGGGTGGCGAAAGACTTCACCAGAGACAGAGTGGGGAGCAGAACAGGCAGATCGATGAAGTACACTGCAGGTGGGTCAGGAGAGGTCTGCCACACCATGTGGTCACCTCCAGGGCAGGCGGGAATCGAACTCATGCGGAAGTGGTTTCAGCTTCTTAGTGCAGTGCTTTAACATGCTGCGCCACCAGGGAGGGCCAGGTATATCTATTTTTAATATTTTTAGGAACCTCCACAAAATGTTCTGTAAGGTACAGACCAGTCCATGTTGGTCTATAATGGAATATTATGCATGTTTTAGTGGTAGGTGTACCATAAGCACACACATCTGAGAAGGTGTGAAACTATTCCCCCATTCACACACATGTAAATCAATGTTACTTCAATAATAAAAAATGCTATAAGAAAGAAAAAATTCATTTTTTTAATTTTTAATTTATAATTTTCTAAATTGATTTGTAAAGAATATATATTATAGTTATATTTTTAAAATAAATATTTGAAAAGAAAATGTGTCACCCTCCTTCAGATTTTTATTTCTTCCACATCCTAAAAGACTCCATAAGAGACTCCAACGCTAAATGGGAAGATTTGAGGAATATATTTTCTTCCTACTGCTTCTTCAATACTCACTTTCACAATTTGTGAACTTGCCTAGCTCCCAAAGTAGACCCAAGACCTTCAAAGAAACTGAAACTCTCTGCTCCATACCTATCCTGATTCTATCGTCTTCTCCTGCCCCAACTTACAGTCATTACATTTTATAATTACATGAGATTAAACATCTTGCCCAACCCTCTGATATTATTCCTTCACCAGACTAAAAGTTAAAATCTTTACAATAACTTACAAAGCTGTCCTGATCAAACTCATCATTACTACTTCTCTTCTTCTAATATTCTCCCACTTAGTCACTCAACCACACTCAAGTCTCTATTGATTTGAGCTTGCCACAGCGTTCTCCTACATGGGACTACACACTAGCAGTTTCTTGTCCTGCAGTACTGTCGGAAAACATCCAATATATAAATTACAATGTGTTCGTTAGTTCTCCCAGTAATTTTTATCCATGTTAGCACTTAGCAACTAGGAAACTAGAGTTTATTTTATGTTGTATTATTGTCTGACTTTTCTGCTATAAGTTCAATAAAACCTAGATTTTTTTTCTTCTTCTGTCATTATATTCATTGCTAAAACAGTACTTGGCTTGTAGAAATTAACATGCATTTATTGACCTAACCAAAGTTTTTTCAGACAAGATCCAAGCATAAGGATTGACACACAGATACAGTATTTACTGAATTACTTTGATTAAAACTAACGTCATGTAGCTGTTTCCCTTCAATTAAGTGTTGTTTTTGTTTGTTTGTTTGTTTGTTTGTTTTTGCTTCCCTGAACTCCTCTGGCTAAAATCTTTAGTACAATTGTTACAGAGCAACAATGTGAAGTGGGTTGCCTGACTGTGGGTCCTCACCTGTGCACATAAAAGGGACTTATAATAAAATTCAACTGCAAGCACACAAATAAAGGTTAATAATGGGTAAATTTACAAGGGGAAGGGGAGTGAATAAATAGGGGGAGAAGACAAGATTTTAATGCATCCTACCAGTTTCACTGTCCTGGAACCACAACAGCACACTGAAAAAATGTGAAAAATGGTGAAATGTCAAGAACTCAGCGACAAGCCACGAGGCCAAGAGACCCCCAAATCCAAAATGTCTGGTTTTATATCCAAACGAACTGGCTGTTTAATCCCTCCTTTGGCTCTTAGAAGTCCACCCTTTGTTGGTATTGGGATTTGTCGTTCTGGTTTCTGGAGTGGGGGTAGTCCACAAAACCTCTATCTGTAAAGTTTGTTCAGGGCATCCTTTTCCCCTAACAAAATGAGACTGAAAGAAGAATTGAAATGATCAAAGAGTTGCATCTCTGTTTTCAACTGTGTAATACCAAACCTTTTATAAAAACTATCATTCAATATTTTAATTATAATTGAATATTAAAGTCCTGTTTCCTTAATAGAGCTGAAAAATTTAGGATGAAATGTAACTTTTGCCATAAAAATAAAAATTGCTTGCATTTTTATGGAATCTGCAATAAATGTTCATATGCAGTTTTTGTCCTTATTTCTTTTATAGAATGATTTATAGAATAACTATACACAATATCTATTTCCCAAGGAATTTTTTTTTTTTTTCAAAGAAGTGACTCTCTGGGCCTTCCCTGGTGGCCCAGCAGGTTAAAGCACTGCACTAAGAAGCTAAAACCACTTTCGCATGAGTTCGATCCCCGCCTGCCCCGGAGGAGATCCACGGAGGAGATCCACATGGTGTGGCAGACCTCTCCTGACCCACCCGCTGCTCCCCTCAGCAGTGTACTTCCTCGATCTACCTGTTCTGGTCCCCCGCTCTCTCTCTGGTGAATCCTCTCACCCTCCATGCCTTGGCAATGAATTCCTTTAAGCATATGCAAGAGCAAATCAGAATTAGTTCTCTTGTGTTATATATGAAATAACTTCTTTGTTTGTTTTAGATCCATTGAGATGACATTACTCTAATTAAGACATTACTATATGATCTGTGTTTGTTTTTGAAATTCAGGAGAAATGTAAGTAACACATTATCAAATATCTACAAATCTGAAACAACTGTATACATTATGACTCTTTTAACTGGAGTTGCAATTTTGTTGGAAATTAAATCTAATTAATGAAGATGGCTTAGGAAATATCCTAAGTCATTTTATTTATTTAAAAATAAATGGAAATTTTTTTGACTATTCATTTTGTGTCATCTCAGATTGGTTATATAAGTTTCTCAGCTTTAAAGTAAACATAACATTATAATCTCTCTACATTAAAGATATATGTGGTAATTTAGAATTCTAAGTATTGGACTAAGATTTTTTTTTTTAAGATTTATTTATTTATGCATATAGAACTAGGGTACAAGCCAGAGGTGCAGGGATGGTGAGAAGACTCACCAGAGACAAAGTGGGGGCAGAACAAGCAGACTGATGAAGTACACTGCTGAGGGCAGCAGTTGACGAGACAGGAGGTCTGCTGTGCCATGTGGATCACCCCTGGGAAGGGAATCAATCTGGCACTGAAGCGGCTGCGGTGAGCTTGCAGTGCTGTGTCCTAACCAGTTGCCTACTAAGAGGGCCCGGAAGTCAAGTTTTTATTACCTATAATCAAGGAAAACTTTGAGGTTAATATGCCTTGGAGTTTAAGTATTTAAGACTATGATTCTATATATTTCCTTATAATTTTAATACTTATAAATTGACAGCTATAAATTTATCTTTTCTTGAAACTTTAAACCAACTCATGCTAGTTATAAACTTTATAGGCAGCAGCTAATTTGTTTTAAGATATAAATGCTGATATGGAAACCATGGATGACACATGAAATTTGAATTATCATTTTTTTAAGTTCATATTTTAAAATATTTATTTTATATTTATCTGTCAATTATTTTAGTGAGAATTAATTTAATTTCACTTCTAAAATGAAACAACTTTCAAATTTTTTTAATGTTTGTATATTTTCTTTCCTCCAGAATTCCATTAAGCTGAATATTCCAATCAATATATAACAGAATTAGTGATTATTTGACATGCATCTGTTACATGACAGTAAAATTATCAATATAGGATTTTGTTTACTTTCTTACTTTTATGTGTGATTTCAAATACATGTTATAATTCATGCTAATCAGTCTACATATTTATTTTTGAGAGAACATAACACCTGCTTCACTACAGAGAAGTTTTTATGAATACATTCTCCCCATAACTAAAATCTAAATTTACAAATATATGCATCAATATAAAATTCAGTAGCATTACAGATCACTGGGAAATATTGTAGCTCTCTGGTGTGGAAAATATTTTAAGAAGACAAGTTTGCAATAATTTGAAGTTTGGTTCAGATGCTTGTTTTTTTTTTTTTTTCAAATCTACAGATTATTCTCTGAAAAACAAAATCATAGTGATCTTAGTTCCAGTCTTATGTAGTCTCTCACCTCACAGGCTGAGAAACAATGAGAATGCAAGTTAGTGTTCTATGAAGATGATTAGATGTGAATTCTTAAGAATGAGTAAGAGAGCAAAGTTTTCGGTGGTGATTAAAATAACACTGCTGAGATGTAAGACAAGAATGGAGCTGAAAATATTTTGAGATCAAAATTTTACCTCATAATATGTGTTTCTTTTTAATCCTAGAGAAGTTGTTATATTCTACACTAATACGACAAAATATTGTAATATCACATCCATTTTCAAAGCCTCCATGTGTGAGGGACTTTTTATTGTAATATAAAAATACCCTTCCAAAATAAATGATCTATTCAGGAAATAAAAGAAAAATACAAGAGAGTTAACCTGTAGCTTGTCACCTTGTAAGTGCCTTTGCACATCTTATCAGAGTTTGATGTTTCTCTTAAAGGCAATAAGGAGCCATTGAAGAATTTTAAACTGGGAGGTGTTGTGACTGTAAATAATCACAGTAAATTCCAATCTTTATATAAATAATAGGAATACATTTCCGGAGAAAGAAAATACATATTTGATCGTTTTCTCAAAATCCCTTATTGTGCAGAAAGAAAGGAATAAAAAAGTGCAGTACTCACCCACTGTTACTCGTGGGTATTTTTATTAATTATTTATTTAAATCATACTGTTTTTATTGAGGTGACATTGTTTACAACACTGCATATATTTTGAGTTATAGACCTCTTGGGAAAGTTAAGAAAAGACTACAAGTTCAAAGGATATAGTTACATTTCCTTGCTCTCATTGCAAAACGCTCTCCACTATGGCAGTCCTTTTATTTCCCTTTACCCTAGTGCTCATATCAGTGTACTCTGGGTAAATGAACTGAACTTATTAATCATTAAAAAGTTACAATTTTTGCAATGGTATTTTTTAGCAATTAGCTTAGATTGATATTTTGTTTTTAAATGTGTATTTTCTTCCACTTTCATGAAATTTTTCTGTTGTTTTAAATATTTATTTATGCATATAGAGCTAGGATATAGGCAAGAGGTGTAGGGGTGATGAGAGGCCACCAGAGACAGAGTGGGGAGCAGAACAGGCAGACTGACGAGGTACACTGCTGAGGGGAGCAGCAGGCGGGTCAGGAGAGGTCTGCAGCACCACGTGGATCACCTGCAGGGGTAGCGGGGAATAGAACTTGGCACTGAAGTGGTTGCGATAGCTTGCGGTGCTGTGCCCGAACAGGGAGGACCCCCTTTATATCTCTTTACAAGGAGAATATCCGTTAAATAGAAATGTATTGGCTGTTTCACTGGTGTCCTGGGGGTTAAGTCTTAGCACTTTCAGCACTACAACCTGAGTTCAATTCCTGAAGAGGGCGCTAACCCACCTATCGCACAGCAGACCTCTCCGTCTTGCTAGCTGCTCCATTCCCTAGTGTATTTTAGTAGATCTGTCTATTCTGTCCCCCATTGCATCTCTTGAATCCTCTCACCCCTCTATTTCTTACCTACACCCAAGTGTAGAAAAAAATATATTTTGGCTTAGTTTTCTACCTTTGTTTTACAACCTTATGAGTTTATAATATGAAAGTCTCTATTTTTTTTTTCTAAACTCATTTAATGGGCTTTTCACAGTGCCTAAGCCACTAGTAGAATATCTGAAGAAACTGAATTTACTTAGATTGGGGTTTTGCCTCTGCTATCAGTTTTAGAGATAAAAAGCATGTTGAAAAAGTTGCTTTTTAATTTTCCTAGGGTAACAAAAATCCCATGGCTGTTAGTGGTGGAAGATGATAAAAATATGTTCCTCTGCAAATATAAGAGAGTTACATCTATTGAATGAAAATGAAGGAACATTAGAGTAACTGACGGACCAGGAAATGAGAATTTATAATAATCCACATAATGGCACATATTAAGGCAGTGGTACCCAACATGGACATTTTTCTGTGTTGATATTAATTTGGTATCTATATATAGATCAAACGGATGGAAAATCATTTTAGTGCCTAATGGCAAACTGGAAATTCATGAAAATAATATAAAATTTAAAAGTTAATAGTTGTATTTAGCTCTACATTCTCTAATCCCATAAACACAAAATCATAATTCATAAATGATTGTATATAAATTCATGTATAAAAAATAAAGTGACAATGAATGGTTCTTCCATTAATTTATAGAAATGATTCAAAATAAGCTTGAAAATAAATCAAGTCTTTCAACATTATATTGATTATGATAATAGGTCCAAAATAATTGTACTTAAAATATTATTTGCAAATGAATACTTATATTAGCAATGGTAGACGAATATTGCTATCCATGAGAGCCAAATCTGACAGAACAACCGATTGACTAGATGTTGTAGCTGTATTGGAGGAAGAAAAGCATCAAGTCAAGTAGGTCTAACTCCAGACAAGAAATATCTATGTTTCATTTTTGTTATCTGTAAAATGGATATGATCTGTATTGTCTTACAAGATTTTCTGACAATTAAAAAATTTATA
Organism: Condylura cristata; assembly: GCF_000260355.1. NCBI lineage: Eukaryota > Metazoa > Chordata > Mammalia > Eulipotyphla > Talpidae > Condylura > Condylura cristata. Next base: position 2,838,592 of record NW_004567115.1, on the reverse strand, counting down.
CATATACACTAAACACAATGTTTGACATTATATTTGGCACATAGGTAGAATCTAAAATATAATTTTATTTACATTATTATTATTATTGATAAATGGATATTACTATATGATGATCATGATAATGATAGCCTTTATCATCATCACCATCATTATCACATTAAATTAGTAAAGTATTCCAAACAGTATGTCAATACATTGTTTCTTGTAAAATTAATTAATGGTAAGTTATGATATATGTGCGTGTGTATTTATGTATGCATACATTTATGTATGCATACAAGCATGTATGCATATATAAATGACTAGTAAGTATTTTGAATTGTTATAGATTTTTCTAATTACCTAACTAATAAGTACTTTGAAGTGTTATAGATATTTCTAATTAGGTGTGTGTGTGTACATTTACAGATATATGATTTGCTATCTTCCACTAGTATTAAAATACATTATATTACAAAATATGGTTACCAATTACTTCCTTACTTCACAAGGAAGTGGATCATTTGCTATAGCTATTATCTGAAGGTTCAGTACCTTTTGTTAAAGCTACATGAAATTTATTCATCTAAAAACAATGAATAAAAAGGTGGTTAACTAGTGAAAGAATTGCATCAAGCATAGTATTTCATGGTGAACCTGGACAGCATTGTACACAAAGTTCAGGATAACCTACAAAAAGGAGGGTAAATGGAAGAGAGTGGTGAAAGGGACCAGGGGCTGTGGGGGCCATGTGAATCCATGTGGAAAAATGATCAGTGCTGGAGAAGGTTAAATTCTCAGTCCCTAAAGACTTGCTGTTGTGGCTACAGCCCAAGAAAGTTAATGAAAGAAAGGAACACTGACAACTCCTGCTGCTTTGACAGGAGCTTACCACCTCATTACTGGCCAGATTCTTACAACAGAAAGAAAAGAATACTTTCCAAAGGAAAGAGTAGGAGCTAGTGTGAGAGAGTCATCCAAGCAAGGCATTGCTGATATTGCGTGAAGATCAAAGTAGTATTAAACAAAAAGAACTGGACACGAAATAGCTGAGCCAAAAGCTATGACCACAGACTAGACAGCTATCCAAACCCTAGGCAGAAGAGACAGAAAGGGCAAGTTAAATCCTCTAGTCTTCACTGTCTAGCAGGAAAAAGTACAAGAAGTGACACCATCTGCTCACTTTCCCAGTAGAGAGACTTTCAACTACTCATGGTTAGCAATGCAAACATTTTCAAAAGCATTACTCTAATTACAAATGATTAGAAATGATTTCCTAGAAGCAAAGACTTAACTCGCATTATGCCTGACTAATGAACGTTTTCTGCACATCCCACTGCACTTTGAGCTGACTTTGAAAGTACTGGCTAGAGACAATTTCTGAGGATTTAAAATGATTCTCTTAAAGATAATAGTTTGCCTCACTTTTTCTCTCTTTTTCTGTAAGCAAACAAGTACATAATATATTTTTTTTCCTAAAACATAAAAGGAAATTATAAGTTTCTTCCAACTTTAAAAATATGCAGTTTTTGTTGTTTGGGTAGTTTGTATGTGGGAGAGAGGAACTGGCTTGTGTTTGTGTGCACTAAACTATGGGGGAAAGTACAGGTCAACTAAAATTAAAAATCTAAACTTACATTCTTAGTAATACTCTCTAGAGAGTTACATTTATTGTTTAAGGTTTAAATTGTAGTATTTCTCTGCATAAAGAATAAAATATCACTATGTATTCATTAAAAGCTGACAAAACAATATATTGATAGAGACATGAGGTAAACTGGACTCTATTGCATTGCTGGTGGCTGTACATTCAGTTCTTGGTAGTATTTATCAATGAACTTACACTGTGATCCAACAGTTTCCCTAATTTTATATATATTTTGTGTGTGTATATACATATATATGTGTATATATATATATGTATGTATGTATACACACAACATAATTTACATATATATATTATCATCAATATCTAAACTGTAGACAATAATAACAGTAAATGGGATAAATCTGTTGTGGTATACAATAGCACAATTTACAGTAATGGGTTATTATATGAACCAAATATGGTCACTACCTTTTTTTTAATTAATCAATTTATTTATATATACAGAACTGGGGTACAAGTCAGAGGTGCAGGGACAGTGAGAGGATTCACCAGAGAAAGAGTGGGGAGCAGAACAGGCAGCTCGATGAAGCACACTGCTTAGAGAGCAGCGGGCAAGTCAGGAGAGATCTGCTGTGCCATGTGAATCACCTGTGGGCTGGGGATAAAATTCACACTGAAAGAGCTGTGGCTAGCTTGCAATGTTGCATCCTAACCCTTTGTGCCACCAGGAAGAGCCCACCACCTTAGTTTTTTAATAAAGTTTTATTAGCATATAGACATGTCTATTCCTTTATATATAGTCTATGCCTGTACTCATACTATAATATACAATACACTACATAACTGAGATGATCAAACACCATATTTCCTTAAAACATGATGTATTTATCAAACTTACCTTTAATAAAAAAAAAACTGGGGCCCTCCCTGGTGGCGCAGTGGGTTAAAGCACAACACTGAGAATCTAAAGCCGCTTCCGCATGAGTTGATTCCCGCCTGCCCCGGAGGTGACTACATGGCGTGGCAGACCTCTCCTGACCCGCCCGCTGCTCCCCTCAGCAGTGTACTTCATTAATCGGCCTGTTCTGTTCTCCACTCTGTCTCTGGTGAAGCCTCTCACCACCCCTGAGCCTCAGGCCTGTACCCCAGTTCCGTATGCACAAATAAATAAATCTTTAAAAAAACTAAAAAATAAAAAAAAAACTAATTGACCTCTGTTCTCTAGGAATAAAAACAATTAATTATTGTTTATAGTCAAAAATATGGCTAAATCTCAAAGGTAACACATAGAGTGAAAGCAGTCAGATGGAATAGAACTTGCTATATGACACCATTTGTATATAGTTTGAAAACAGAGGAATTAATACAGGATGATGGAGGTGAGAATGATAGTTGCCTGTGTGAAAGATTAAGGTCTAAAGGGAAATGATGGAAATTTCTGATTCTATCTCCATATGGATGATGGTTCCATATATATGTTCATTAGCAAAAATTAACTTGTTTAGAAAATTTTCTGTGCATTATGTTTCAATAAAATGTTACTTAAAAAGTCAAAAGCATGACCCCTCCCTGGTGGTGCAACGGGTCAGGCACAGCACTAACAAGCTAAAAGCCACTTCAGCATGAGTTTGATCCCCAGCCCTGGGAGGTGACCCACATGGCACGCCAAACCTCTCTTGACCCACCCATTGCTCCCCTCAGCTGTGTACTTTGTCAATCTGTCTGTTCTGCTCCCCACTCTGTCTCTGGTGAATCCTCTCACTGCCCCTGCACCTTTGGCCTGTATCCAGTTCTGTATGTATAAATAAAGAAATCTTTAAAAAAGAAAAAAAGTAAAAAGCAAGCTAACTAAAAGTGGAAATTGAAGGCAATAAGGAGTCTTTTCCTGATATTAATTCCTATGGTATGCACTAAAGTAGAAAGTAAATACATGTTAAATCTCATTAACAGAAATGAAATCACGGTATAAGGAAAATGGATTAATTCAGGCTCTTTGTTGTCTTCCAAACAATAGATCCTTGAAATAGATTTGTGTTTTCCATGTTTTGTTCTTCCAGCAAACAACAGATGACTGGTAATTTGGAAGAATCTTGCATGGGCAACCATGTATCAGCTATGTGACTATAGGACCTAACAGCATAAAAGGAGATATAGGTTCAGATGCTGTTCAGTCTTTCTATCTTTCCTTATCTGTGAGCTACTCTTCCTGACTATCTGTGGTTCCCTGTTTCAGCTTTACAAGTATGTGAGATATACCTTACACTCCAAGTTCTATACCTAGTTTGGCCAAATTAATAGTGAACTATACCTAGGCCAAATTGACCTAGGATGGTTGCAAACACATGGACATTAAATCTGCAGTTTATTAGAAAGTCTAGAGCCATAAATATGAAAATGATTACCTTACCACCATCATCTATTTATCTTTATACAGCATAAGTCAGTGTGTGTGTGTGTGTGTGTGTGTGCTATATAATTTACTTTAATATTTTTCCATTAAATTTAAAATAATTAAATTATTTTCTTTCACAGAATTAATTAAAAGAAAACTTTACAGGGCCCTC
>NW_004567115.1:2832357-2834025 GCF_000260355.1 Condylura cristata | reverse complement strand
CATTTCAGATATCATTATTGTCTGGGAAAGCTGAGCCACAAACACCAGGAAGCTTCTAGGAAGTAGAGAAAATTTAAACTTTCCCTTAAAGGCCAGCAGCCAGGCTCTGCCCTTAATGAGCTTTTGTGGGCCCTCAGTGTAATCCACCAACTGATGCAGCCTCAGCCAAGGGACACAGGCTCACCACAACCTAGAGGGAGGAAGCACCTCCAAAGATACCAGGAAGCCTGTGGGGAGAGGAGATAAGGTAACTCCCACCCTCCTAAGAGATGCCCGAATGGGGTTTTGGACCCACTCATCACTGCAGCCTCAGTCCAGGCAGACCACAAACACTGTGTGCTCCACATGCCACTATTGATTGGAAAATCTGTGCACACAGATACCTGAAAGTTTCTAGAGAGAAAGAAAGGTAAATCTCCCAACAAAGGTGAGCTGAAAAGTCTGTGCAGCCAATAAAAATATTAGTACCATTCTTCAATGAAATAGAACAAACACTGATGAAATTCATATGGAAACACAGAGAACCAAGATTACCCAAAGCTCTACTGATGAAAACAAAGGAAAATGGAGGTATCCCACTTCCAATGCCATAATAATTAAAACAGTCTGGCACTGGAACAAAAACAGACACAGACTACTGGAACCAAATAGAAAACCCAGAAATAAATCCACACCTATATGGATAATAAATACTTGACAAAGAAGCAAAGAATATGCAATGGGACATGGCAATTTTGTTTAAAAAAATGGTGCTGGGAAAACTACTAACATAAAAAAATGTAACTAGGTAACTACCTCACACAATGCACAAAAGTCAACTCAAAATGGATAAAAGATTTGAGCATAAGGCCTGAAACCATAAAATATATAGAAGAAAATATAGGTAAAATACTACAAGACATACATCTCAACATATTCAAACACTCTTCACCCAAAGCAAAGAAAATAAAGGAAAAGATAAACACATGGGACTACATCAAACTGAAAAGCTTCTGCACAGCAAAAGAGACATTCACCAAGACAAAGAGACCCCGTACTGTCTGGGAAAAAATATTTGCTGTCTATACAACAGACAAGGGAATGATCACAAAGATACACAAAGGGCTTACTTAAGAATCAAGAAAAACAAAACAAACAAGCAGTCAAGAAAGGGGCAAAAGAACTTAAAAGACACTTATCCAAAGAGGAATTGCAAATGGACAGCAGGCATATGAAAAAGTGTTCAACAGCCCTTAAAATAATGGAAATGCAAGTGAAAACCATAATGAGATATCACCTCACGTCAGTGAGAATGGTACATATCAAAAAAACTAACAACAACAAATGTTGGCTAGATGCAGTGAATAAGGAACTGTCATACTTTGCTGGTAGGAATGCAAACTAGTCCAACCACTATAGAAAGCTATATGGAGATTCCTTACACTACTAAAAATAGCGTTACCATAGGACCCAGAAATTCCACTCCTAGGAATCTATCCAAAGACACAAAAGCATTAATTCAAAAAGATACATGCACCCTATGTTTACTGCAGCACTACTTACAATAGGTAAATCCTGGGAACAACCCAAATACCCCAAATTAGATGACTGAATCAAGAATATGTGGTATAGATAGATAGATAGGTAGACTTATTTTGATGTTTTGATGCTCTGTGTGTGTGTGTGTGT
>NW_004567115.1:2828751-2832072 GCF_000260355.1 Condylura cristata | reverse complement strand
TAATGGATTGAGTGTCATAAAAGAAAACAATGACTCTAGAAATTTTTGGCTTGAGAATTGAGTGAATGGTTGATGCTTTTTTTTTTTTTCATTTTTAGTTATATATATATTTATTAAATATAATATGATATATATAGATAATATGATGTGTCGTATATGTGGAATATATATACAAAGAACATCTAAATATCTGTATCTGTCATCTATTTATCTATACCACATATTCTTGATCCAATCATATAATTTTGGGTATTTGGGTTGTTTCTAGGATTCACCTATTATAAGTAGTGCTGCGATAATCATAGGGGCACATGCATCTTTTTGAATTAATGATTTTGTATGTATATATGCACACACACACAATGGGATAATATTCCCAATCAAAAAAAGATAAGGTCATGCTATTCACAGCAACATGGATGGAGCTGGAAGGGATTATGCTCAGTGAAATAAATCAGAAGGACAAAGAAAACTTTCGAATTTAAGATAACTAAATAAGGGGGGGGCGGGAAGTGTATTGTTATTACAGTACAAAAACAGACAATTATAAACCAGGGAGATCTTACAGGGGAGGAGGACAGAATGGGATGAGAAGGAGGGAGGAATGTGGGGGCTATGTTGATGATGGGAGGGGAGAAGGAAGTAAACATTGTTATAAAATGATCAACAATGTAAATATATATATAAAAATAAATAAAGTTCAAAGTTTACATACATTTATTCTTTTTCATTATGAATAACTAGATATGATAAATTACTATCATTTAGAAAGAAATTGTATCTTGGAAGTCTCTTATGGGTAGCTTAAATTTAAAATCTTTTGCCCTCATTTCTTTTTCCTGTTATCATTGAAAATTTTGTTTCACTGCTGAAGAAATTTTGCTTAAACATAGTATAAAAATTGAAAATACTTTTCAGGGGATAAAGAAATGTAATTATCAATTCTGAACATATTGGATATCAAAAAAGGAGTTATAGTTGCAGACCTGTATCTGAATTTCTTATATTAATTGCTTTTTGCTTAGTTCCATTTTTTAATTTATGTGGGATATTAATGTGATTTATTCATACAAAATTTTGGTATTTAAATATGAATAATAACTGAATTAAACCTTTCAAAATTTGTGAGTAGTTCTCAAGTATTTTGACTCTTAGATTATATGTAGAAATTGTTTAATAAATTAATAACAAATTAAGAAAAAGTATCAAAACTGTCAGAGGATGAGTACCTAAATTATAGATAGATGGATTCAGAATAGAAAATTGCTAGTGTTTCCATAAAATGATCACTATAAGAAAAGTATGTAGACATATAACAACACATATACAAAATGCACTCACATAATGACAAATGCACAAATACAGACACATTTTGGATGCTTCAGATACTATAAACATTACAGTTAGACCATACTTTCTTTTCCTTCATCCACCTAGGAAAAGACGTGTACTTTATAAATTGAGTTCTGAGACTTTACTTTTGTAAAGTAAACCATCTGGTTGTTACCATCTGGTTGCCTAACTATAAGTTTCATTAAAAGAGATTTTTTTTAATCAATATAAACAAATCCTGATGAAGCTACAAGGTAAAAGGAAATCTCATCTACTTTTGGTGGGAATGCAAGTTGGTTCTTTTGCAAATGGTATGGACATTTCTTTTTTTTTTTAAGATTTGTTTATTTATTCATACAGAACTGGGGTACAGACCAGAAATGCGGACGGTGAGAGGACTCACCAGGGACAGAGTGGGTAGCAGAACAGGCAGATCCACGAAGTACACTGCTGAGGGGAGCAGCGGGTGGGTCAGAAGAGGTCTGCCGCGCCATGTGGTCACCTCTGGGGCAGGTGGGGATCGAACTCATGCGGAAGTGGCTTAAGCTTCTTTTGCAGTGCATTAACCCGCTGCCGCACCAGGGAGGGCCAAGTATGGACATTTCTTAAAGTAAAAATGGAAATTCTATATAATCTAGCAATTCCTCTAATATGCGTTTATCTTATAAATATTAAAATTCTAATACTAAAATTTTTGTAAGTCTATGTGTATAGCAGCGCTATCCACAATTGTCATCATGAAAGCAAACTATGTGTCTGTAAACTAATTAATGTCTAAAGAAATTGTGAAATATAGATTCAGTAGAATACTACTCATCTGTGAAAAACAATGAAATAGTGACTTTGGTGATGATAGGGATAGACCTTGAGATGATTATGTTAATTGAACTAAGTATGTAAGTTAAAGATAGATTATCAAGATTTCACTCATCTGCAGACTATCAATAAAAAGATAGGCGACATACAGTAGTAATAAATCTTGAAATTAGTGAAAGAATTTATTGATAACCAGAGGGAAAATGAAGAGAGAGGAAAGGACAGGAAAGAAGGCAAAGGTTGTTAGGCATGGGTGGTTTGGAAGAGTGTGAGTGGAACATATACGACACATGGAAGAGCAAAACTGCAAACTCAAACTTTAAAAAAGGCAATAACATGTAAGTTCAAACATTATTTTCCCATGGTAGGAGTTGGTGATGTTTATTGCATAAAATAAATAAATAAAAATTGACCCAACATAATCGTGAGTCAGCTAATAAGAAAATAATTTAGAGGCCCTCCCTGCTGGTGCAGCAGGTTGGAGCTCTGCAATGTAAAGCTAAACCAAACTGTGACAGCTTCAGTGCGAGTTCTATCCCTGCTCCTGGATCTGATCCACATGGGGCAGCAGACCCCTCCTCTCTAGGCCTCTGCTCCCCTCAGTAGTGTACTTTGTTGATCTGCCGGTCCTGCTCTGTCTCTGGTGAATACACTCGCTGACCCTACACTTCTGTCTGCACCCATTTCTGTATGCATACATAAATAAAAGTTTTAAAAATAAGAAAGAAAATAATTTAAAATATACTAAAATGAGAAACTCAAGTACAATAAATTGAGGTATTTGGGTTATGAAAATCCTTGCTTATTTATCTTAAGGCACAAATTAAGTTCAAATAAGGCAAAAGCTAAGTTGGACATAGATATTGGCAGTGGTTAATCCAGCATAATAGAATTAAAATAATGAATGTTCTTAGAATTTTTTATTTATTTTCATACTCTACAATAAAGTTTATTGTTTTCTAATAAAAATATGGAAAATGAAAGAATAAAAACTATAGCAAATTTTTGTTTCTTACCTTGTAGTTGCTAGGTATTTCTCAAGTTTTCAAATAAATATCTTAAAGCATCCTCACCATTCAGAGCACATAAGGAACAAATGAAAATTAACTGTTATAAACCCTCTAGTAATTGTCATAAATGGTGCATTTTTAGACAGCAGAAAGTAAAAATTAT
>NW_004567115.1:2818932-2828566 GCF_000260355.1 Condylura cristata | reverse complement strand
CAGGAGAGGTCTGCCACGCCATGTGGATCTCCTCCGGGGCAGGCAGGGATCGAACTCATGCGGAAGTGGCTTAAGCTTCTTTGTGCTGTGCTTTAACCCACTGGGCCACCAGGGAGGGCCCAGGAATAAGTAATGGGAAGCATTTTTGTAAGAGAAGAGAAAATCTTCTTTTTCCTCAGGAAATGTCAACATTAATACAAAATAAATGAAATTTGTCAGAAATGCCAAATTCTTGCTTTTTTAAAAAAATATTTATTTATGCATAAAGAACTGGGGTACAGGCCAGAGATGCAGGGGCAATGAGAGGATACACCAGAGACAGAGTTGGGGGCAGAGCAGACAAACAGATTAAGTACACTGCTGAGGGGAACAGCGGGTAGGTCAGAAGTCTGCCGCACTGTGTGGGTCACCTCTGGGGCAGGATTGAACTCATGCTAAAGTGGATTTAGCTTCTTAGTGCTGTGCTTTAACCCAATGTGACACCAGGGAGGGCCCAAATTCTTGCTTTTTTAAAAATGATAGCTATTTTTTGGAAATCAAGCTTATGACATATTAAAATATTAAATAATATTAAAAGAATCCTATAAAACTAACAGGTAGATATTGCATGTCTTCATTTTTTTTTAAAAAAGCAAAAACAAAACTATAGTAGATTGAAAACAAAGGTAGAGATAATACAGAGATATGGGGAATGAAGGCCATTGTGTTTTCTTTTTCTTGTCCTGATTTTATATCTGTGTTTGTTTGTTTTTGAAACTTCATAGTAGTGAATTAGTGAAGATTATTTATTTTCTCTTCCTCATCTGAATGCTTTAAAATCAACGGGATACCTCACAAAGAAATAAAGTATATCTGTCCCTTGTTACCAAAACATTAGTCATTCCAATCCTGCATGAAATGTGAATAGTTTAAGTATTTAATTGTTTAACTTTTGAATATATAAATGCTTATGATTTATGCTACTTCTGATTTCAACCAGTGACTTTTCAGTTTTTAATTTATTTTTTTTAATTTAATTTATTTATATATAGAAGAACTGGGGTGTTGTCTAGAGGTGCAAGGGGTGAAAAGCCAGACAGAGTGGGGAGCAGAAGAGGCAGATGTACTGAAATACACTGCTGAGGGGAGCAGTGGGAGAGACAGGAGAGGTCTGCTGTACCATGTGGGTTATCTCTCTGATGGGGATAGAACTCAGGCCACAATGGTTATAGAATGATAGCACTGACACTTAGCCCTCTAACACCAGGGAGGACCCACTGATTTTTCAGTTTTAAAGTGCTTAAATAAGAAAACCTTTGTCTTAAGTGTGTTTTACTATAAATAATTTTATTAGTTTTACAAATGTCCAAAATAAATTTAATAGAACAGCAACATTTATGATCAACTAATAAAAATATATTTAATAGGCCTATTATATAAGAGCCAAGATTATCCATTATGAAAACATGTAGTCATCTTGCCCAAGAAATAAATTATTGCAATGTGTTAGGCAAGTCTTAACACTTAGATCATCAAAATAAAACTAAGGGAGTCCTCCCTTGTGGCACAGCACTGAGAAGCTAAAACTACTTCAGCATGAGTTTGATCGCTGCCCCGGAGGTGACCCACATAGCGTGTCAGACCTCTCCTGAGTGCCTGCTGCTCCCCTCAGCAGTGTACTTCATCAGTTGGCCTGTTCTGCTCCCCACTCTGTCTCTGGTGAATCCTCGCACCGTCCCTGTAACTCTGACCTGTACCCCAGTGCTGTATGAATAATAAATAAATCTTTAAAAAATAATAAATAAAAGTAAGATAATCAGGAAGGGATAGGATGGGAAGGGAGAGGAGGAGAAATGTAAGAAATTTAAGTGGAGAGCATGCAGAATGTGGTAGAACACTGTGGGGACTTTGATGATGGGAAAACTATGGTGACCACATCTACAGGGAGAAATCCAACATTTTGCAAAAATGTTTAAAAAAAGATTTTTTTTAAGAATAATCAAACTTAGCATGCCATGACTTAGACCTTTTCTTCAGAAACTAAAGGCTTTGAGAATGAAAGATCTGCAAAATATGAATGTGCTGGGGGAGGTACTGGGTTTCTGTCAACATCTAAGTCATGAAAATGAGATATCTGCAACAATAAAGAACAAATCATCATAGTCGCTTTGTAAGAGTGCACCTGGTTTGTATTTATAATGATGCTCATCACAAAAAACTTATTTCAGAATTACCTGTTTCTCCAGGTGTCTTCTAACTCTATTTGTATATTCTTCACATTAAAGGTGTCCTTAACCAAGGCTGACGATAATAATTTTCTAGCTATTAATGAAATATTGCAAGTGAGTTTGGGACAGGATATACAGTTTTAGGATACAGTATATTTGCAACTATGTTCTTACCTCATGAGACAAGATGTTTATACAACTGGAGATATTAGATGATTATTTGAAAATTTTTCCACATTAAAAAAGAAGATTGAAATCATGGATTGTGTAAGATGAGAGGGTGAAGAAGGATCGATTGCAAAATCCTCTGGAAGACTGCAAAGCTTTGTTTATGTAGAGAATATGAAATGATAGATGGTGACATAACCCAACTAGGGTCTTTCCTAGTGCATAATAAATTGTTGATAATTGTACGATAGACGTTGTGGACTTCATCTTAAAGGCAAGAAGATACATCAAAAGATGTACATAAAAAGTACAAAATAGGGCCCTCCCTGGTGGTACAGCGGGTTAAAGCACAGCACTAAGAAGCTTAAACCACTCCCGCATGAGTTCGATCCCCGCCTGCCCCAGAGGTGACCACACAGCGCCGGGCAGACCCTTCCCGACCCGCCCGCTGCTCCCCTTAGCAGTGTACTTCGTTGATCTGCCTGTTCTGCTCCCCACTCTGTCTCTGGTGAATCCTCTCACCCTCCGCATCTCTGGCCTATACCCCAGTTCTGTATGAATAAATAAATAATCTTTAAAAATAAAAATAAAAAAGTAAAAAATATATTTTTGAAGTATGTACTACATTCTTACATGTTTTATAAATAAAAATAAATTTAAATTGATTTTTCTGATTTAATCTAGAATATAAAATCTTAAAGCTATGAATTATTATACTGATTTTAGTGCTTATAAGTTATAAAATTAGCTTCTGTATGCTACTAAACTATAAAAAAATTTTTTTTCATGTGTAATGTAAGAACACACAATTTAAGTAGACAAATTAATAAAGTTGAAAAGTTAAAGTTTTCCTATATATTTGCTATAATTTCTTATACTACTCTAGCTAAATATAATTTAATAAAAGTTAAAAATAATTTGTATTTTCAAGAAATGAAATAAAGGAAATATGTATGTCCTAATTATATGAAAATCTTTGTCAAGTTATAGTTAGAAATTATGTTTCAGTGTTGGGCATTGCCTTATGAGACAGGATAAGATAAGTAAAAGTAGTGAATAGGATATTTGAGTGAAAGGAACAAATGGCAAAGGCTAACTTTAACAATAATAGCAGAGAGCTTTCCAGGAAGTTGTATAATCTAGTATAAACAAAGGAGTTGAATATACGTTTTTCTGTTTGAACATATTTTTTTTCAAGATCTGCTGTCAAATTATGACTTACATTTAAGTGGAAAATAAAAAGAGTTGTGGAGAAGAGAGTAGTGGTTTAAATGTGGAATATGAATAGACCACTGTGAGTGGATGGGATGGACTGGGGAAGTAAAAGAATTTGGGGGAGGGAGGAATCTCCCTCACTTGATTGTATTAACTTATTATTTATAGTAGTTTCCCCCTCCCTTTGGTAGTCTTTTGTATTGTCTATGTATGTAATCGTGGCATCTGAAATTGTGATCATTTCCACTGAGATTTCCATTTAAATAGTCTCATGCCTAATTTTTCTAGCTAGGAAATCCAATATTGTTTTGGGGAATAATAGTGAAAGTGCATACCCTTTTCTTGCTGCCAATCTTAGTGGGAATGCTTTCAGTTTTTGGTCATTGAGTGTGATGCTGGTATCACATTGAATATGTAAAATATGGTTTTTATGTTGAGATAAGTTTCTACTTTATTATTATTATTATTATTTATCACAAATAGGTCTTGAATCTTGTCAAATTCTTGGGGTTGTTTTTGGCATCTATTGAAATGTTTTTATGACTTTATCTTCCTTTTTGTTGACCTGGTGAATGACACTACTAGATTTCTAAATATTGATCTGACCGTCATGATTGGGTTGAAAGTGCTTTATCCTGGTGAAGAATTATCTTAAAATTTCAAGGCTTACTTATTGTAAATAGCACTGCAATAAACATAGAGGTGCTGATGTGCTTTGGAATTAATGATTTTATGTCCTCTGAGTAAACACCTAGGAGTGGAATTGCTGAATCATATAGAAGCTACATTTTTAGGAGTTTGAGGAACTCCAAACAGATTTCCATAGTGTTTGGATCATTTTGCATTTCCACCAGCAGTGAAAGAGAGTTTGCTTTTCTCCATATCCTTGTCAACATTTGTTGTTTTTGTGTTTTCAACACAAATGCCCAAAAATGAATGGCTGAATAAAGAAGATGTGGTATGTGTTCACAATGTTATATTACTCAACAATTAAAAAAGATAAATTCATGCCACTCATCACAATATGGAGAGATGTGCTAGAGATCATGCTGAGTAAATTAAGCCAGAAAGAAAAAGAAATATACCAGATGGTTTAACTCTTAGGAGGAATGTAGAAGATCCAAATAAAGGATTAGGAAAAAAAAAAAAGATGAAGAATTATAATAAAGTAAATATCAAAACAGGAAAATATAAGCCAAAGACATTTTATGGGGATGGGAATAAGATCAAAACAGGGATGGGAAAAGCACAGTGGACTATGGTGATGATGTACGTGTAAATATGGACAATTTTTATGGGAACTATAAATGGTATGAGAAAGCACCCATTTACAAAATTTTAAATAATGTAAAAATGTACAAAATATATATTATTTTAAGAATAATAATAATAAAATAACAATAAAGCATTATAAGTACCTAAAAATTTCATAAATTTTTTAAATAAGCATCATTAAAATGGCCATATCACCTAAAGAAATTTATAAATTTGACATAATACATATTAAAATTACTAGTATTCAAGGAAACATAGAAATTATAAAATTTGATGATAAATTACAAAAGATCCTGAATATTCAAAGCATTCTGAAATAAAAGAAAATTGAAGTATCATACCCACTGACTTCAAAATATACTACCACAGCAACAATAATCAAACAGTATGGCATTGTAACAAAAACATAAACAGATCAATGGAATAGAATGGACATGTGAGAAATAATTCTACACTAATATGGACAATTTATCATTGACAGAAAAGCTATAATATACAATGGGTTAAATTCTGTTTAACAAATAGTGTTGGAAAGCATAGACAGTTACATGCAACAACAACAAAGATAAAAAGAAAGAAAAATATTCATATTTATCTCTATCACAATAATTAATTCAAAATAGGTGGGGATGTTATAAAATATTTAAAACACATAAAATATGCTGCTGGATATCAATCACAAACAGATATTTGGGGATGTAATCCCATTGCAATGGAAACAAAAGCAAAAATAAGTAAGTGAGATTACTTACTTCAACCTAAAATTGTCCTGTTCCTCTATGAAACCACCACAATAACAAAAAGGTAATCTGTTACTGGGAGAAGATATCTGCACATCACACAGTTAACAAGGCTTAATTTCCAATATAGATAAAGTACATATATAATTCATAAAAATAGACAACCCAATCCAAAAATGGAGAAAAGATCTAAATATACATGTTTGCAAAGAAGACATTCATATGCATGTAAAGGCATGTAAAATATTATTCAACATCACTTACTCTAAGAGAAATGGATATTATATCCTCAGTGAGATATCACTTCACCCCTGTGAATATGATCCATATGAGAAAGAATCTAAACAAAAAAATTTTGGAGAGGAAGTGCAGAAAGTGAGCAATCATTCATTGTTGATAAGTGCAATTTAGTGAAGACTTTATGGACAATGGTATGTAGATACCTTAAAATATACGAATGGAAACCCCAGATGATCTAGCAATACTTCTGCTTAATATTCACTCAAATAAGGTGAAAACACTAATACCAAAATATTTATGCACTCCTGTGTTCACAGCAACCCTATTCACAATTAATAAAATCAATCTAAATGCCCCACGAAAAATTAGGGATAAAAAATTATGGAATAAATATACAGGGGTTACTATTTGGCTTTTTGAAATATCAAATCATGATTTTTTCAAGAGTATGGAGAACTTGAGGAAATTATGCTAAATGAAATAAGTCAGAAAATGAAAGACAGGCACCAGATGGTTTCACTTGCTTGTGGGATATAAATAACCAAAAATCATACAGTGGGAAAGCATAACAAAAAGACAGTTCTTCAACTATGAAAAATATACCGGTGACCAGAGGGAAGGGGGGAGGGAGAGAGAAGTGGATCTGAATAAGAAGGGGATAAGAAGCCTTCTTGGTGGCATAAGAGGTTAAAACACAGCAGTATGACACTATCCACAGCCACTGCAGCAAGAGTCCATCCCTGGCGAGAGAGGTGATCCATATGGCACAGCAGACCTCTCCTGACCTGCCTGCTGCTCCCCTGAGCAGTGTATCTCAGTCAGTCTGTCTGTTCTGCTCCCCACTTTGCCCCTGATGAATTATCTTAACCTCACACTTCTGCCTGTACTCCAGTCCTTGTAGGTATAAATAAAGAGATATTTAAAAAGAAAGGGAATAAGGCATTAGCATTGGAGCTTTAGTGAAAGGTGAGAGACACATGTATGCATGTGGAGAAGTAAAAATGTAACTCTGAGTTACATAAATATATAAATGACTGACATGTTAATTTTAAGAATAAGGAAAAAATATGATTATAAAAATGGAACAAAGAAAATCTCGTTTGTGAAATCTGTTGTTGAAATAAAACAGGTAGACCTCAGAAAGTAAATGGACATATACCTTTGCTCTTTTTTTGACTATAATTCAATAAAGTAACAAAACTCTTTATATCTTTCCACATTGAACCACTTTTTCTTTATTTGTAAATGGCACATACATACATACTTCTAGAAGAGTCCATCAATGTTAGAGATGTCTTTGTCAACTTGAATCTAAAGGAAAGAGAAATTTTTCTTAAAACTACCATGGAGTCAGAGAGTTGATTCTATTTTGTCATATACTGGCTGGGATGATGATGCTAAAGAAGTGAAGAGGTAACTTTATAAAACAAAAGGAAGTTAAACCTACATTTTTCTCATGGTAAATGATAATTTTAGTTTAGTGGTTTGTGAACAGTTACATTGTTCCTCATAAATGCAGCCTTTAAAATTATTAATTTTAGGCATAGCTATTTGCACAAACAAATCTTAGTAACTGGAGACTTTAAGTATTAAATTTACTTGATAAAACATAAATTCTCCAAGCAACAAGTATATAAAAGAGAAATTACAATTACATGTTCATATACACACAAGACTTCTAAACTGCCCTTTTATTCTTGACCTTAAAAGAAATAATTTCATACCTTTAAATTATATCTATGTGAGATTAAAATTTAAACATTAATTATTGATGAGGCAAAAATCTAGAAAATTTAACTTGGGAAGTACTGACTTTTTTTTATATGCAGTCTTTTCATATCCCTTCATAATTTCATAATTTCAAGTGTTTCAGAAAGGTAATTAAATTGAAACAAAACAGTTATAAGTTCATAATAAAGATCCAAGACTCAGCATGTTTCAAGAATAAGCTACAATTTTGTCTTGCAAAGACCACTTTGCTAATCTCAGCTCTTGTTCTCCATCTTCTAATGGCTAAATAAATGAAATGCATATTTTGTAGTGTCTATAGCAAACACATCTTCATGCTTTCAAAAAACCAAGTACAACAATACATGACAACATGCCAAAGCAGTAGAGTAATTAAAATCTGGTAGGACATGTTATAGCTTTTCTAGGAAAGCTGGAGTGTGGGGGGAAGACAAGAGACTCTTGTATCCAGTTTTATGGGAATTTGCAAAGTGAATCAAAAAATTGTTAAAATCAAGATAACAAATTGACTACATGTAAAACAATACTAATTATAACTATTATAATAAGAATAATATCATTTTCCCTAACATGAACTTAAATCCAACTATATAAAGTCTTTATTTATTTGCCCATTGTTTTGTTTTGAGACAGTTTTTAAAACATACCTCTTTTTAAAACTCTTTATAAATTGTGACAAAAAATAAGTCATAACAGTTTAACTATGGCAAGATACCAGATAACTGGAAAGTTCTCATTTGAAGAGACAGAAACAAAAGATATTTTGAGAATAGGGGTTTATCATCTAAACTCATCTTAGAGATAGCAGGCTCTCATTAGTGGAGTTTTTGCCACCATGGAAGCTGTTATCATGATGGTAAAGCTTACTGGGATTTCTGTAAAGGAACACAGTTGGTACTTGTTACTAGCAAAATGCAGTCTGCTCTTTGAAAGGTAGGGGTCCTTCCAAAGGGGATCATATCTTGCCAAAAAGCTCATTTGTATGAGCTTCCCCCCCTCCCAGGCTCCCCAGCGATTCTCCCCTTTGCTTGGCACCATACAGCACTATCATGTGACTTTTTGGACTGGCAAGTTGAGTTCGTTGAACATAAAGCCTTGGCAGTGGCAATTATCCTGGCAGCAGAAGAAGCCAGGAAATATATACCAGTAAATGGATCTCATTTTAATCACTATACATAGAGTACTTGATTTTTCCCATATCATACCAATTTCCAATATGACAGCAAGACTCTGCTTTCAGTTGCCATGTTCAAAAAAAGAACTAGAGTTCAACTTCACTTGCGTTGCCAATGTACAATTTTCTATAAGTATCTTTTCTTTTTCTTTTTTTTAAAGAATCTTTGCCTGTCATGCTTTTCCTCACTTTGGTTCAACAAATATGCTGAAAAAGTATTTTTTAATTTTTAGAAAGTGTAAAACAAATAACTTTTTTGTTATGTTTTCTGTTTGTAAAAGCTACTTTTACCAAAATTAAAAATAGATATTAAAAATCATTATTTTGCAGTAGGTTAGTATTTCCTTGCTCCAGTAACATTTTATGTAATCTGAGTATTTTGTGTTCTACACATCATTTCTTTCAAGTTGTTGATTCATTATTTTTTCTTTAATTGAGTTAATATATTTACAGTGCTTAAAAATATGCTGGTGGTGGGTTGCTATAACTATACCTGAAGATAAAATACTATATTTCCAAAATAGCAAAAATGATGTAAATCAATGTTAACTCAATAAAAAATAAAATGTGCTGAGCACATGATACAAGCTCAAGATCTGTTGACTTCTCCTAATGTTTTTATTACTCACATAATTGATTAATTGACTTTAATGTACTAATGGTCACTTGCCCTGCTTATTTGTATATCCAGGCCTGGGAAGTTATGTGTACACATTCATATTTGCCAAGCATAAACAAATCATAATTGTGATCTTTATTAATATCAATAATCTCATCGTGAAAAGGAACACATTATTTTTGCTATGAAATTCTACTTAATAGTAACACTTTAAGAGAAGCAAAAGAGGCAGAGTTCCTAACCATTA
>NW_004567115.1:2802327-2818657 GCF_000260355.1 Condylura cristata | reverse complement strand
TAACATAATTTGTAGTGTTCATTTCCATACTATGCCAGATAGTCTATTTCATTCTTGTTTAGAAATTTGGAATAGAATATTTTATTAATTGCCTTGGTATCTCAGCTAGTAACTTCTAAGCAAAGATTAAAAAAGAAATATGTATGGTGTGAAAATATATTCTCCCATTTAGAAGAGTGTCTCTTTGCTTTGGTTAGTTTCTTTTCCTATACAGAAACATTTTAATTTGATTTACCCCAACTGTTTATATTCTCTTCTGTCTTTCAAGCTGTTGGGGAGGAACCTGCAAAGATATTTCTTAGGTTTATATCATGCAGTGTTTTGCCTATGTTTTCTTTTATGTAATTTATAGTTTCACATCTTATATCCAATGACTTTAACTATTTTGATTTGGTTTTTGTTTCATTCTTTTCCATGCCAATCTTACTTTTCCAGCATCATCTGTTGAAGAGACTAATGCAACTCAACAAAAAGAAAACAATATAATCAAAAAATGGACAGAAGAGCTATATAGGACTCCTCACCTCACTCCTTGCAGCGAGAATGGCCCATATTAAAAAGAACAGAAACATCAAAAGCTGTCAATGGTATGAATATGGAAAAAAACAACACTTACACTATTTGTGGAAATGTAAACTGGCATAGCCCTTATGTAAAGCAGTGTGGAGATTCCTAAAATGACTAAAAAATGGATCTGCTGTGAGACCCAACAATTCCATTCCTAGATATCTACCCAAAGAACACAAAAACCCAAATTCTAAATGAAACCTGCTCCTTCATATCTATTGCAGTCATATTTAATATAGTCAAGGTACAGAAACAATAGGCATGCCCTGTAACAGATGAATGGATCAAGAAGATATGTATATGATAAAAATAAATAAATAAACACAAAACAATTATAAAAATTCATAGTATTTGCAACAGCATGGTTGGGGCCATGGGGGAGTATTTCAGTAAAATAAGCTAGAAGAGGAAAGATAAATACTGGATTGAGTCACTTATATGTGGAATATAAAGAAAGCAAATGAAAGGTCAAAGACAAACATTGGAACTAACCCTTAAAAATTCACCATAGAGATGAGGCATTCAGCGGAGGAGAGAAAGGGTATGGGGCAGGGTGGCAAAGTGGGAAGGGCACATAGATTATTGGAAGGACTATGGTTGGGAGGGTGGTGAGAGGGATATTGTGACCACTCCTGAGGTGAAAAATCCTATACTGTCAAAATATTAACAGGGATGTTAAGTGATGTTACTTCTTTAAATGTATCAGTAAATTAGTTATTAAAAAGAAAGGAAGGTTATATTGATGCTTAACACACTGTGATGTGTTCATTTGTCCAGGCTACAGTCCACATTATTCAATAAAATATTAATCTCTGTGCTGCTGTGATAGTATTATGTAAATGCTATTAAAGGTCATAAGCAAATAATGTCACAATTTTCCTAAATAATGTGGGTGAGCAAATGAAATCACCATAACCGATAACTAAATTGTGGAGCGGAAACTCTTAGTGGATATATGGAAATTAGTGTTGCTGCAGAAGGCTTTTGAGAAAATAAGGAATAAATTATCACAAACTATTAAAAGAGGACATTCTTTCTTTACAGTAGCAGAAATTTTAGTAGTATCATTTTCTGAAATTATAGAGAGTAAAATTTGGAAATAATTAATATTGACATTTATCTTAGAATATAGTCAATCAAAGATGAATTTGAGGCATGGTTTCTCATCTTTATATTGTAATGCAAGACAAAAATATATATATTAAGAAAATAATTTAAATACAGATGAACCCAAATGCCAAAAAAAAATAAGACTAAATTTAAGAGATTTCTCATGTAAAAGGAATTTGTAAATAATAATAAAGTAAGGATGTGTCTTTATGACCATTAACTAGTATTTAAGTAAGATTGAAAGTTAGATTGTGCAGTTAATACAAATCTTCTTTGATTATGGGCATGACTCATAAATCCCCTCAGCCAATCAGACAGAAACCATCTAGAGATGGAATTATGTAGGGAAGATCTATGGGGTAGATTATTTTGTGCTATAGTGATTCTCCATCACAGACAAAGGAAACATGAAATATTCTTAAGAAGATTATGTTGGCCCTCCCTGGTGGCGCAGCGGGTTAAAGCACAGCACTGAGAATCTAAAGCCACTTCTCATGAGTTCAATTCCTGCCTGCCCCAGAGGTGACCACATGGTGTGGCAGACCTCTCCTGACCCACCCGCTGCTCCCCTCAGCAGTGTACTTCATCGATCTGCCTGTTCTGCTCCCCACTCTGTCTCTGGTGAAGCCTCTCACCGCCCCTTAGCCTCTGGCCTGTACCCCAGTTCTGTATGCACAAATAAATAAATCTTAAAAAAAAAAAAAAAAAAAGAAGATTATGTTGGTTGGCCCTCCCTGGTGGTGCAGTACTTTAAGGTAGCTGCTGTTATTCAAGTGTGAGTTGGATCCCAGCCCCAGAGATGATCACAAGGTGCAGCATATCTCTCCTGTCTCACCCGCTACTCCCCTCAGCAATGTACTTCATCAATCTGCATGTATTGCTCCCCACTCTGTCTCTGGTGAATCCTCTCACTGCCCCTGTACTTCTGGCTTGAACCCCAGTTTTGTATGCATAAATAAATAAATCTTTTTAAATAATAATAATAATAATTGGAGCCATAAATAAATAAATCTTTAAAAACTATGTTGGAAAAAAATACTGCCACTTTGGACTAAAAAGGACAAAGAGAGGGCAAAATAAGGAAACTGATTTATAAGACTATTTAACAATTTCATACCATCTTACATTAAAAAGGAGAGATTATTAATAATTGGAGCCAGGTCTTCCCTGGTGGTACAGCAGGTTAAAGCAGAGCACTAAGAAGCTAAACATACTTCAGCGTGAGTTTGATCCCCACCCCTGAGGTGACCCACATGGTGCAGCAGACCTCTCCTGACCTGCCTGCTGCTCCCCTCAGCAGTGTACTTCATCAATATGCCTCTTCTGCTCCCCACTCTGTCTCTAGTGAATACGCTCACTGTCCCTGCAACTCTGGCTTGTACCCCAGTTCTGTATACATAAATAAATAAATCTTTAAAAAATAATAGTAATAATTGGAGCCATAAGAAAAAAATGTGGATCATTTAACTCCCTTTGCATAGACTACAATGCAGAGGGTAGAACTTCTATCCCCATAACTTGTAAACAAGTAATTGAATTCTGAAATTGTTTGGGATTGGTGATTCATTTAATTTTACTATGTCCTCACTTTTTCAGAAATAATGCCCATAACTGTTATATTATGTCATTATCACTATTGTATTTTGGGAGCAATTAATTTCAAAGTCCACAAATGAAGAGAAATTTTGGACCAGGGTACATTATACTTAATCTGTGTGGTTTTATTGAAGACTAGCTTTCAGATTTTTGTACTGATGAGATTTTTGACGTTTAGTTGATCCTCTAATGGACTGAGATTTGTAGACCTTGGAATAGAATGAATATATATTCAATGTAGGATGAATCTTTGACAAAGAATAAACTGTCAAAGGCAAAATAATATTTCTCTAAAGATATTCAGAGCCTAGCCACTAGAAAGTGTGAATATGATACCTATTGTCACAAAGGAGAATTTGAAGACATAAGTGAATTATGGGGTCTTATGTTGTCTTTTTTGTTGTTGTTACTTGGGTAGGCTCAATATAATCACAAAGGTCTTAAAAAGTGGGGAATACAGTGAGAAGGAAATGTGACTATGGAAGTGGTCAATATGAAACCAATTGCCCACACTCATGGCACTAAGAGTTCTTATCATATTCCCAGTCATCCTCAGAATAATCTAATGCCTTTTTGAAGACATAGTTATAATGCCATCTACATGGCTATGGCTAATTCGACAGGACCTTAGTGTACCTGTCCGCCTTGGCTAATGTTGTGCATGGATGAGCACACTCCCCAATAAGGCCAACAAACAAGCCAGCAGAGCACAGTGTACTCTCCTTCAAACAGCTGCAGCCCACTACCTTGTTTTTAGCAGAAGCTGCAAGAAGCCTGCCAGGCCCTGTACAAACATGCACCCCACCCCCGCATCAGGTACACTTCCAGGTTTTCTCCAAGCCCAAGGCATGTCGGACCCTATATATACCCATGGGTCATCCTAATAAATAGACTCCAGACTCCTGTTTCACCTTCTTGCAGCTCTGATTGTCGTACGTTCAGGCAAACATAACAATCAGCACGCCCCTCGGTGGGATAGCAACAACATATGGCAATACCTTGGGGACTTTGTGTATGTTCTTTATTAGCATCCAACATATGATATTCTTTCCCCCACATTTCCTTTCACAGAACCTGAATTAAAGGTTGGAAATAAACATGGCAACATTATTGCCCATAGTGTTCCATTGCCAAAAAATGTTTGTTTCCTATTACAAAGACATTATATATTTTTTTAATCTAGAGTTCTTAGTTCAAAGTGAAATACTGCTTCTATCCGGAAACATAACAAAGAATGTTGAATAAAAAAAAAAAATAGCTGCTTAGAAGATCCACTTGGGGTCCTCATGCTATGTCTCTGATGGGTTATTGTACAGGACAGGTTGCAAAGGAAGTTTATTTGTTATTACACAATGGAATTAAGGAAGAATATTTCTGGAATACAGTAGATCCCTTAGAGTGCCTCTTATGCTACCATATCCTGTCATTAAAGTTAACAGAAGACTATGATGACAAACTTCATACAATAATGCTAATGGCTCAAGCCTTCAGGAATGATAGTTTCTGGTTTATGCCACCAAGGGAACTGAGGTTACAGGATGTATGTAATGGATAAAAGATTAATGTATTACAAATATCAGTTTCAATCACACAGCAACTGTAGAAATAATTATCTATCACACTATGAGTGTTTCTTCCTTCATTGTTATGTATACCTCAAGTTTTTCAATTTTCTACCCTCACTCATTCCTTTTTCATCTAACATATATATAATAGTTAGAGTTAATTTTATCTCACAAGATTTAATATTTAGAGTATCAAATGAAGAGAGCTGATATCACCCACTAACTTTCCATCTTTTTTCTAGAAAAGGCATAGCTAGTTTTTGGTTATCCTAACGATAACGGTATAAGAAAGTTGTTAATAGCTTTTATTTGAAGATTAAATAAGATTTAAAGATAGATGTTCAAAGATGAATTGGACATTGATGGCCATTTCCATGTGTCCATTTGACCAGCCTTCAGATCCTAGTTATTCAGTCAAATAATAATGTAGGGACTGCAATGTAGATGTTAAATACATTCCAAGTCCACAATGAAATCAAAATGAACATTCTAGACCTATAGATGTAAAAGTTGAAGTTACTTCTTAAAGTTATGTCTTCAAAGATTTTGGGTTGAGGAAGAACACATACTACTCCCTAGTAGTATCCTTCCATGATGACATGTTTATGATGGAACTCCCAAACAGAAATTTGAGGTAAGTTATAAGAGACAGTATGAAAACAATTCTATATGTTTGGGTAGCTGAAGGGATATTTAAAAAGTCCATGAGCTGCTGAATATATTAAAATAATCATAACAGAAAGACTGCTTTGGCCTCAAAGAAGCAAGGGCTAGGAATCAAATAATAATATTCAAACACTCAAAGAATCATTGGATGAAATAAATCAATAGGGTCAATGAAATTCACTTGAAGTCTCTCAGTGATGACAAAGTGATTTTGAGAGCAACTTCAAGTGAAATGTATTGAAAAGGTTAAGCTCTGTGATGGCATCTTTCTTTGGATACATTTCCATGCAAAATAGATTTCTCATTCTATGGAACAATTGGCTACCCCTAACTGAACAAAACTACATAGATTTGTGCTGTGGAAGTTGCATCAGTGAGTTATAAAGTGTAGTGAAAGAATTAACCATTTACAGTGCTGGTTATTATGTGTTGTTGTTGTTTTTTTGTTTTTTTTTTAATCTGGCTACATAACATATTTCCTTTCCACAGGAGGTAGTTATGACAAATTAGAAGTCTGAAAATTTTCTGATGGTGTAAAGGCCCAGCTGTCACTGGGGAGATAGTGATCAGATTTCCTAGCTGCATGGTCCCGTGGCGCCACAGAGAGCTCCATATGGTCACCCAAATGTTTCAGCTAAATCCACAGAAAATTTCCAGTTTGAGTTTTATTTGTAAAGAATAAAACTCCTCTTATATGAATTTATCATTATATGCCTACTGAGAGAAGTCCTGTTAACTAGTTACATTTTTTTTTTAAAACGGGGAAAAACTGCTTAAGAATATCATTGTTCAATTGTCATATCAATTGTAATATAACCTATGGAAGTTGAACATTTTAGTGCATGTAGCATAAGTTAAATCTGTGGGGATAATAACTTCTATGCTAAAAAGAATGTTATAGACCACTGTTCTCTAATTCCCCTAGAAAATCACCTCTGTTAAATTGTTAATGTAATTACCAAGTGCTGGGACACTTGTATGCATGTCAGAAGTGTCCCTTTTAGTCTTACCCCAAAACAAATGACAAATGCATAATTTATTGATTCCTAAATGGCTATGTCACTGGGTTTATTCCATGTAAGTAATTTGCTTAGAAACACATTTGGCTCATGAAGGTAACAACTATTTTAAACAATGTCAGCTCTATATTTTAAAGTCAAAGGAGGGATACAGTACTTTCATTTGTTACTTTCCTCTACAGAATCAAGAAATGTTTTATGTTTTGTACTTCTGTTTTGGGTTTGGTTATATCAGTAATATGTCAAAAATCTTTCACTGAAATTTCCAAATATTAAAAATATTAGCAATGAGTGACATATTGCTTCATAGCAACATTTTATTTTCATCAAAACATATAGTATGCCCAATTTTTATAATATATTTCAGACAGCATAGATGACAGGTCAAAAATTTTAATTTAATGCAAATTAAAGAGGATGACATTATTTAAAATATAAAAATTGAAATATTAATTAGGTTGATTCAAATATTTTATATTTTCATATTAAAATTATTTTGCCAATTATATTCATTTATAATTTCCATAGCTCCTAGCATTAAGGTGATGGTTCTAAACTCACACATGTATATAAAAATATGTCTCCTTAATCATTTTATCATTTACATTTCTCTGATAGAAGCAATATATGATTTTTAAAATACAATTAAACTGTATTTTGCTGGTGGACCAAAAAAAAATGCATTGTAGAAAAAATATTTGAAATTCTTAAAATAAAATAAAGACACCTTTAACTTTACATTTCACCTTGCAGCACACATAAAATGTTTAATTATTTGAGGATTAATGGAGGTAGTTTATAATTAAGCTGAAGTATGAACTGATGTCATCATCTCAGTATGATGATATACATTTTTATGCCAAAGCACCTGTTGTTTTGGAAGGAAGCAGCTGATATCATTATCTGCACAGCCAGATAGCCCTGTTTCCTGCTGCTTAAAAAATATCCTAAGGGTTACCTAAGTTTGAGTAATTCAGCATTTATGTCTTCATACCCAGAAGAGGACAGAATGGAGAAAAAGTCTTCTCCAGCAATCAAAGGAAAAGAAAGTGAAAAACACACTGGTACAGAGGAAGAAGAGGTAAAGGAAGAGATTCAATTCAAGTAACCAAAAGATACTGCTACTTAACCCTGGGATGACCATCTTATAGTTCTAAGACATGCAGATTTGCAAAAGGACATAACAATGGAAACACCTAATTGGTTTTGTTGTGTAAATGAACTATTGATTTTCAAAGCAAATAGAGAAGGGGTATATAATTCCGTGCATTAACACAGAATATAATATTACTGTTTCTAAAGCTAATAATAATACTCATTTCCAAATTTCATCTGTAACGAATCAAGAAACTATCACAACTTTCAAATTATTCAAATTTTCATTTTCTCAGCTATATTAGATAATATCTCTCTGATTTATCATCATCAACATGATCATAATCATCACTGCTTTACTCAGTGAAAAATTGACCTTTTCCTATCACTTTCTCAGAGATGAAGTTGAAGTTGTATGTGATATAAACACAAGCTGCTATATAAACTTGTACATCAATAGACTCACTTGCTTCATCCCCAAATTGGAAAGAATCACCAAATGTCCCATCATGTGAAAACCCTCCAATGTCCCACAATGACAAAAACAACATCCCATCTATAACTTTAAACATGTATATTGTTGCTACTCATTTCCAGAAAAAGTTGTACTTACTCAATGCTCACTTTATAAAACATAAATTCATCCCAACAATTGGACACATAGGCCTAATCAAATCACCTGCCATATATACTTCTTTTTACTCCACAGCTATCTCCCATGACTCCTACAGGTACTAATTATTATTCTCCAAAGATCAGTGTCCTTTTTTATGGAGAAATATTCCATTCCTACAAAAATATTGTAATATAGCACTGTCGTTATTTTAAACTGGAGACAAGGGACATGAGATTTATAGGGCTAAAGTAGCTATCCCATGGTCACATTAAGTGACTGGTGGTGTTCAAACTCAATCGATTCAAAGTCCATTAACAAATATATTCTTTCTGTTTTAACTTTTTCTCATATATATATTTATATATTCTTTATATTACTTTTTGTAAAGCAAGCATGATTTGCCTTTGAGAAACAAAGTTTGGTTTGATTATTTGATTATTATGGTTATTCTCTCAATCTTGCCTTTCTTTCCTTTCTTTCTTTATGAGTCTTTTAATAGATCAAGAATTGTAAGATTCTTTGCTCATCACTGAAATTTCTAGATTCCTATTCGGCTACTACCAACTTATATTATTTGCATAAAATTGAGATAGTCATTTTATATATTACATCTATTTTGTATCTCTTAGAAGTATACACATACATACATATAGATGTTGTATATACATATAATTTGAATTAGGACAGTTGTATTTTAGGCTATTTAATCTCAATAATTTAGTAATGATCCTAAAACAAATATTACCTTTGTCAATGTTTGACAATGTTCAGTCTTATCAAAAATATAGCTACATTCCCACTCATACTCTGAACTTTCGACAGTTAATTATTTACATATAACTTCACAAAATATAAAAATAATGTTTGTATATTCAATTTTTCCCTTTCCTCTTTAAAATGGGAATTTTTAGAAAAGATTATTGACATAAAACATTAATTAAAGGTTTATATTATCATATTATCTTATGTTAATATATATATAAACACCTAATGAATATGCAATGGAATGAAGAAAGTTTGTTCAGCAAATGGTGCTGGGAAAATTGGACTGCTACATGCAAAATATTAAACTAGATTACTACCTTGCACCATGCACAAAAACCAACTCAAGAACTAGACATAAGACCTGAAACCACAAAATATATAGAAGAAAAGATATACAAAACACTGTACAACATACACTTCAGCCAGATCTTTGAAGATGCAGCACCCAATGCAACCATAGTGAAGGCAAGGATAAATAGATGGGACAACATCAAGTTAAAGAGCTACTGTACAGCCAAATAGACATTACAAAAAACAGACATCCAACTGATTGGGGAAGATTTTTCTCACACAAAACTCGTAATAAAAGATTGATCTGAAAGATATATAAATAACTGATGAAACTCAACAAAAATAAAGTGAACAACCACATCAAAAAATGGGCATAAGAGCTACAAAGATACTTCTCCAAAGAGGAAATTTAGATGGCCAAAAGGCATATGAAAATATATTCAACATTACTTGTAACAAGGAAAATGCAAATTAAAACCACAATGAGATACCATCTTACACCAGTGAGAATGGCTCATATTAAAACAACTAGAAACAACAAATGTTGGCAAGGATGTGGAGAAAAAAGATCTCTCCTTACACTGCTGGGGGGTATGCAAACTGATACAACCACTATAGAAATCTCTTCGGAGGTGTCTCAGAAATGCTAAAAATAGAGCTTCCATATGGCCCAGCAATCCCACTCCTAGGTATCTACCAAAGGATACACAAACATTGACTCAAAAGGACACTTGCATCCCCGTGATTATTGCTGCTCTATTTACAATAGTGAAGATGTGGAATCAATCCAAATGCCCAAAAATAGATGACTGGATTTAAAAGATGTGGTACATATACATAATGAATATTACTTAGCAATCAAAAAAGATAAACACATGTCTTATCCAGCAACATGGATGGACCTGTTAGGTGTTGTGCTTAGTGACAAACCAGAAAGAAAAAAAAATACCGGATGGTTTCACTCATTGCAGGAGCATAAGGTGACAAGAAAAAAAAAAAAACAGAAAAATAGAGAGAAACAAATATAATCAAGTAAAAATGAAAACAATGAACACCTATAAACCAGAGACATTTTATGGGGTGCAAAGAGGAATGGGATCAAAACAGGGGTGGGAAGAGTGCACGGGACTATGGTGTTGGCATACAGGTGAATTGGTGGTGGGAAACCCATGGGGATTACAGCTGAGATTAAAAAAAAAAGGCACAAAATGAAGAATGATGTAAAAATAAAATAATAACAACAATAATAATGATGATGATAATAATTAAAAAACAATAAATGATGATAATAATTAAAAAACAATAAAAATCTATTAGAAAAATATCATCACAATCTGGCAGACTTTAAGACCAATAAACAAAAATTTAATGACCCAATTCATTGAAAAGTTGTTGGGGTGATCATGTTATTTACCAGTTGAATACCAAAAGGAGTGTGTTTGGGGGAAGGGGGGAAAACCCAGGCCCAGAGTAAGTCCCAACTATAGCAGCCAAAACACAAACACAAATTACAGAGAGAACAAAATATATGAATGGTCAAGTAACTCCTCACAATAAATAATAATCCCACAGAGAGAATAAATGTCCAGAACCCTACCACCAAAACAGAAGAGTTTGTTTCCTGTCAGATATAATGTTCAAAATTTGTATGATAAAGAAATCCATGGTAATGGAACAATACTGATATATCACCAACAACAAAAAAAAGGGATCAGGAACATGTAAGAAAACTCAGAAAATAAAATGAATGTTATGTGAAAAATCAAAAAGCAGAAGACAACAATTAATAGTTAAACTGAGAGCCAAAGTAAGCCTGAAACAAACAATAAAAATGGAGGTATTAGGAGTCCTCCCTGGTGGCACGCATTCAAGTGCAGCACTACAAAGTTACAACTGCTTCAGCACAAGTTCATCCCCTGCCAAGGAGGTGAGCCATGTAGCACTGCAGACCTCTCCTATCCTACCTGCTGTTCCTCTCAGCAGTGTACTTTGTCAATCTGCCTGTTCTGCTCCCCACTCTGTCCTCACCAGAGCATCCACCATGCTCTGACTGCCCCTGTACCTCTGGCCTGTACCCTAGTTCTGTATGCATAAATAAATACATCTTTAAGAAAATAAAATAAAATTAAGGTATTGGGCCACCTTAATGGAGCAGGGCTTAAGCTATCAAGCTATTACCAGCCATTGCAACATGAGTTTGATCCCCCACCAGGGAGCTAACCCAAGTGGCACAGCAGACCTCTTCTGCCTCACCTGCTATTTCCCTCAGCAGTATATTTAAGTAGATCTTCCTCTTCTGATCCTATTCTGTCTCTGGTGAATCCTCTCACCCCTATACCTCTGGCCTACACCCCAGTTCTTGTATTCATAAGTAAATAAAATAAATCTTGAAAAAGATGGTATTGTACTCTTTAACTCAAAATATACTACAAAGTGTACACTGTATTATGTCACAAAACCAGATATATAGATCAATGGAACAGAAATCAGAGTTCAGTGTCACATATACTATATGATGGAAACATGCTATATGATATAGGAGTCAAGATCATACTAAAATGGAACAAACATGGAGGGGCAAGGCTGACGGAGTTGTGGGATATTCCCCCTCATCCTGAAGAATGTAGGACATCAGAAAGAAATAATTAGTGTTTATTTAAATATGGAATTAGAAAACAAAGAGCTGAGAGAAAGAAAGGAATTGGAAATTTCAATGAATACTTGTTGTATAGAAACCAGAGTCCAAGCAGGAGCCAGTCATGGCAAGATGACAGCTGGCCATTGACCTGCTCAGCAAAGGATGCAGGAGCTGGTCATGCAGAGTGCAGTCACCCACAAAGGTATGGGGAACACATCAGAACCAGAGGTAAGCACATGAAGCATGAGCATGGAAAGACTATCAAAGAGAGAAAGGTACATATATAACAAAGGAAGAAAAAAAAAACCACCTGTACTCAAACTTCTAAACTTCATGGATACTCCACTCCTCCTTTCATCACCAGCTGCCCCTGTTCAAGAAAGCAATGGGTGGAGTGTGAAGTTCCACACTCTACTAGTTCCTATCCTTGCAGCCTGGCAAGAGCAGAGGTGTGCATGAGAAAATAAGTACATTCATCATCAGAGGCTGCTCTGTCTTCTCCTACTCAACTGTGTTTGCCACCACTGTGTTGAGGTATGGAAGACATACAAGGCTCAAAAGATACTACCTCAAGGACTCAGGAATTCATCACATTCCTCTGTCCCAGGTCATTCCTGTAAGAATTGCCTTACTTTCAATTTTTGCCACCACTTCAGTAGTGATGAAAGTTGGCTTTCAGAATTCTAGGGTGAGCTTTTTATGAATGTTCTCCCTGGGGTTGCAGTTTATTCAAAGGGGTTAATAAATAGTCATGAAATGTTGCAATGTTTAGTCAGGTTGTAGAAAACGCTTGGTCTGGAATTCCATAATTCCATTCATTATCATGAGTCCTAAAATACTGAGATCTCCTACCAATATAACCAGAAATTTCAGTGAATGACAAAACTTTAAAACAACTAATAAAATATCTAATATTAATTTAATTGTTAAAGAAATTTGTTCAAAATCATAACTACTAGAATTGACAATGTTATATCTGAACATAATAAATCTTGAAGAAATTTTACATGAAATATTTAGAACACAAATATTAATAGTGATATGTATGCTTTTCATTAAGTTATGATTTACAAGATAAATACCAGCTAGTAAATCTGTCTAATGTCTTTCCCACGAGGAAATGAAATTTCAAGTGTTTCAAAAATTCTACTGAAGTTGAATAAAGTTTCCTTTAATCAAACAAAATATTACCAACCCTTCCTAACTTAGATTTCTTGGTAAATTTTGTCACATGCATAAGAGAAGTGGAGAAGCAAGAGAAAGAATAGAAGGAGGTGAGGATAGGAGAATTGAAAGAAGAAAAGGAAAAAACACTGAAGACCTACCTAAACTAAAGTTTGAACACATATCTAAATCACAGCACATAGCAAGATAACTCTAAGTAAAACCCAAACACTTCAGTACTAGGAAAAAAATCATGTCTGTGGCTCACAATTGCAATGTACTTTTTGTGGGCAATGCAAGAAAGAGAAACTTGAGATGGCCAAGCATGTTGTTTTCCCAAGCTGAACTGGGAAAAAAAACAGTAAATCAGGTATGAGCGTGTTGGTGGTTCCAATACCTAATAATGTAATAATGCAGGGCAAATGACTATTACTCAACTGTGTAAAAGGTGAATTCTTGCAATTTACAACAATATGGTTGGAACTGGGTAGGAACAATTCTAGTAAAATAAATCAAAAGTAGAAGGATAACTACTGCATCATTTTTCTTACATGTGGAATACAGAAAAAACAAAACAAAAGGTCACAAAAATATGCCTATAAAAAAAACAACCTAGAAATTCTACCTCTATCTAATTTGTACTAACAGAGCTGACAGAGTGCATGGGGAACAGAGTGTGGAGGCTAACCAATAGAAGACTCTGTGTACTTTGGTGATGAGTGCAGTGTGGTGAAAAAAAAACTCTGAAAGAGTGTGATCCTATACCTCTGAATCAAATTTAACATTATGAACAAAACTACCTTGATTAATAAAAAAAATAACAATTGAAAAAAATGTGTGAAGTCAAATTGTTGATTGTCATTATCTAAATTACATTTATCCATATCTCTTTTCTGTTACATTCTTAAAAAAAATCTTAAGTGTTATGCTGACTCTGGGAAATATTTATTTCAGAATATATAAACGGAATCCACATCCACATTTAAATGTAATTGCTAGATAATGTAAATATGAGTAAGAAGTCATTCCAAGTCACTAGTATTTGAAGCATTTACTGACAGTGTAAACTCATTACCATAAAACAATAACCTTTTACACAGCCAGCACACGAGTATTCAACAATAAAAATCACCCTCCTTAAGCTGTAGCTACATGTATGTAATCCCTAAAAAACCTCATGTTGAGGTTGAAGTTGAGATTGAGGTCATAACCTCATGCATGGTACAGGACTGTGATTAAATAGTTTCCCAAATGTTAACATATATTTTTTCCCCCTGAAAGTGCCATAAGACTTAAATTAATGGTTTCATGAAATATTTGTCACATATTTGCTTCCTATATGCTCATCTAAGGATCTGGAAGTAATTAAATGGTCAATTTTTTCTCTCTCACACCCTCTTGGAATCTTCCTTCTTTAATTTCTCTTGCTTTCCCACATGTCTCCCTACTTTTCTTTTTCCATTCTTCCCTCTTCCTTCCCACTTCTCTTTTCCTTTTTCTCACTTAATCTCTCCCTCTACTTTTGTTCTTAAAAAGAAATGTTTCCCCTTTTAATAAATCCAGAAGTCTCAGTGATATAAAATAACATTCTCTTTATACAATAACAAATACAAAAACAGAAAACAAACATTAAAACACAAGTTATTATACAAATACTTCAAATCTACTTTTCCAACATCACTTTAAAAATTGCAAGTAAAAAATGTACATAGAGATAATATATATCCACATATATATATGTGGATATGTGTGTGTGGAGAGAGAGATATTTTCCTTTCTCTTGACTGCTTTTTCTTAATCCAGATATCTTCTCTTTGAAATCTCCTTTCTCTCTCAAAGCAGCTATAATAACATGGTGATTGCATATCTTGAAACAGCACATCACAGGCAAATGGACAGTACAGGCCTCACCAGCAAATAATACTACTGGCATTGACCCCTTTTCATTGTCTGCTGATTGACAGTCTTGTGTTCTTCTATGGCTATTTGGGATAATCAAGTGGAAAATTATTACAAATGATGCATGTTTAATCGAGGGACTATCAAAATCCCTGAGTCTTGTAGGTTAGTTTGTAAGAAAACGAAACCTATTCTGAAAACCAACCATCAGTGCTCACAGAGCATTTAAGTCTTTTGTGGAAATATGTTTTGAAGAAACTATCATGAGTATAAAGCAATCTTGATATTTAAATTTCAGCACAATCACAGCTTACACTGTATTTTAAATTATACATAAAAGAATAGACTTCTTCTATATCAAAAAGATAAGAGTCCATTTAATTTTTACCTTAATGGGAAAAAATGCAGAAGCAGCATAATGCAGTTTTACAAATCTATCCTTTAGGACATTAAAAATAATATATTTCAATGGAATATAGTTACATCATAACTCAAGGCAGTCATTGGCCACTTATATTCATGTCTGACAGTTCTTTTTCAGACAGTGAAATGAAATCGTTTTGGGGCCCTCCCTGGTGGTGCAGAGGGTTAAGACACAGCACCTGTAGCTCACTGCAGCTTTCTCAGTGTGAGTTCAATCCCCAGCCCCAGAGGTGATCCACAGGTGCGGCAGATCTCTCCTGACTCACCCACTGCTACCCACAGCAGTGTACCTCATGGATCTTCCTGTCCTGCTCCCTGCTCTGTGGTGAAATCTTTCACCACCCCTGCACTGCTGGCTTGAACCCCCGTTTTGTATGCATAAATAAATAAATATTAAAAAAAAAACTGAAATCTTCTCATTTTGTATGATGCATATTTTCTTCATTTTAGGGTAAAACTTCCAGAAATCTGGGTGCATAATTAGACACCATAATCATTGCCTCACATCAGGTACAAATGATTAAGTTATCACCATAAATATGAGATTCTGCATGCAAAATAAACAAATTTAGATGTGTATACAATTACCTGTAATCTGGAAATGAAGCACATGTTGTTCATGAACTGTAATTATTTGCTATCATACATGGAGATGTTTCTGTGGGTAAATTTGATTACTGCTATTAGAACTGTGCATGAATTTTTGATACTGGAACTTGCAAGTTGTTCCGGCAATATATCCATTTTTTAAAAGTCATGGTTTTTCTGCATTTTTTTAAAAGTCAAGGTTTTACATGGAAGCAGCCCAAATGCCCAAAAGTAGATGACTGGATTAGAAAGATGTGGTACATATATACAATGGAATATTACTCCGCAACCAAAAAAGAGAAACACATGTCTTTTGCAGCAACTTGGA
>NW_004567115.1:2797526-2801977 GCF_000260355.1 Condylura cristata | reverse complement strand
CTAAAGCCACTTCAGCAAGAGTTCAATCCCCACCCTGGAGGTGATCTACATGAGTGTCAGACCTCTGCTGACCTGCCTGCTGCTCCCTCCAATGTACTTTTGTCAGTTGTTGTCAGTCGGCCTGTTCTGCTTTCCACTCTGTGGCTGGTGAATCCTCTCAATGCCCCTGTACCTCAGGCCTTTACCCCAGTTCTGTATGCATAAACAAATAAATTCTCTTTAATTACTTGCCTCTCCATTAATAAAGAGTTCCATCCAACTTGTAATGGGTTTCTTTAACAGTAATATTTCAACTTCTGGTCTGATATATTTCTCTAGCAATAATATAATTAAAAATGTATTGTTCCATCTAAATATTCATTTTATTTCCTTGAACTGTTTTCATAAGAAACTCAGAGAATGATTTGACTTATAGATCAAACACAATCCCCATTCTACTAGTTTAGCACATTTTAATTGTAATGGTATAGACCTTTATACACATTGATATGTCTGCTTGTATTAGAGATACACTGAACTCAATGATGAATCTTAATATGTTTTCTTTCTTAATTCTAGAAATTCAAATTTATTCAGTTGTGTTTGCTCTTCAAGTAAACTGCTACACTTGAATTTTGGGGAATATAACCCAGTGAAAGTCATATTCTGATTCCCTAAGTTAAATACAAATAAATAGATGAAAATATTTATGATTCATACTTCATTGAGTATCTTTTCATAAGATATTTAAGAATTGTGGATCAAGCATACTTGTTGAAATGGAAATTCCTTAAGCTACAACCTTGGGTTATGATCAAACAGTGATACCTTCCCTATCTATGTAAGAAAAATAGCATCTGAAGTGGTTTACAAAATTCGGTACATGATCAACATCATCCTTCTGAGCAATGGATGAAGTTTCAAAAATACTCTTTTCCTTGGAAAGGAAAGTTGCTAAACTATGAAATCTTTACAGCTTGATCTAAATATTGGATATGAGTAACTCCATTCTTCAGTAATTACAGAAAGAATCACATTTAATGTAAGGATATGTTATACTATGTTAACTTCAAGTAAAAATCAAGAGGTTTACTGGAAGCAACAATGGGTGAAACACTACACAGCATACACTTCAGTAATATCTTTGAAGATACAGCACCCAATGCAACGATAGTGAAGAGAAGGATAAATAGATGGGACTACATCAAGTTAAAGAGCTTCTGAATAGCAAAAGAGACATTACAAAAACAGACAGCCCACTAATTGGGAAAAAAATTTTCTCTCACAAAATTAGTGATAAAGGATTAATCACAAAAATATACAGAGAACTGATGAAACTCAACAAAAATAAACAGCCCCATCAAAAAATGGGCAGAAGAGCTAAAAAGACACTTCTCCAAAGAGGAAATGCAGATGGCCAACAAGCATATGAAAAAAATGTTCAACATCATTTGTAATAAGGGAGATGCAAATTAAAACCACAGTGAGATACTACTTCACCCCAGTGAGAATGGCACATCTTAAACAACAAATGTATGTGGAGAAAAAGGAACTCTCCTGCACTGCTGGTGGGAATGCAAGTGAGTACAACCACTATGGAAAACTGTTTGGAGATTCCTCAAACTGCTAAAAATGGAGCTTCGCTACAACCCAGGAATCCCACTTGAAGGTATCTACCCAAAAGACACAAAAAGATACCTGCACCCTCATCTTTATTGCTGCCTTATTTAGAATTGGCAAGATATGGAAACAACCCAAATGCCCAAAAGTGGATGACTGGATTAAAAATATGGGGTACATATACACAATAGAATATTACTCAGCAACCAAAAATAATAATAACAAAATTAATAATAAACACATGCCTTTTGCAGCAACGTGGATGGAGCTGGAAGGGATCGTGCTTAGTGAAATAAGCCAGAAAGAAAAGGAAAAATAATGGATGGTTTTACTCATAGCAGGAATATAGCAGACCAGGAGAGAAAATAATTATAATAATGAACCAGAGACATTTAATGGGGGTGGAGTCAGGAATGGGATCAAAAACAGTGGGAGGAGGGAAATGCACTGGACTATGATGATGGTGCATGGCCAATTTGGTGATGGAAAGCCCACAGCAGTTACAACTGAGATGGAAAATTGCACAAAATGATGTAAAAATAAATTATTATATTACTTCTTTAAAAAAAAAAGCAAGAGGCTTAAAATAAAATAAAAATATATCTAGAGAATCATGTCAATTTTTACCATCTCAACAATCATAACCATACATGGCAGCAGGGGACCCTAAACTGGCCAAGGCCCCGCTGCCCAAAATTTCACCAAATACTCTCTTGGTTCTTCATCACGTGCACAATTGCAAGATTGTTCAGGCTCAGAAAATAGCAACAAAAAGATTTATTTAGCATATAGGAAAAACAAGAGTTACTGATGCCAATAGTGGCCATTTATTTTACCCATCACTGTGTTCAGTACTGTCCTACACCAAGACCATTATGACGGCTTCTTCCCTTCTGCCACTGAGGTTGAGCAACTCCTCTCCCAAACAATAGGCAATGGGTCTAAGATGATTCCAGGCCAGGTTGCAACTCACAAAGACAACAGAAGACACAACAGGAGACACTCCCAGAACTGCAGGACACTGGAGCTCAACCCCAGATGAGGGACACTCAGGATTAGCCACCAAATGACCTGCCAAAGGCCTCACTCATGCAGCTAAGCCAGGAGCCCAGCTCTGGGTCTCCGTCTTCTCTACCAAGCTATACCTGAAGCAAAACCAGCAATCATTTCAGTCAGTTGGCTATTGCAAAACCTCTTCTGCTCTGAGACTGGCTACTGAAGCCTCCACCTTCAGAAGTCTGCAGTGGCCTTCTCCAAAGAGCAGTGCGGTCTGGGACTGAAATCCAATGGTCTCCAAAATGCTGAAGGAACTCAAACCTTGAATCCTGAAGATGGAGCCAACAACCTCCTTCTCTTTCTCCCTCTCTCTGTGCAGTCTCTCTCCAAGGAAGCCCCTCCTCAAAATCCAATACATTTTGACATTTTCCCTGAACCTGTCTTCACCAGGAAGGGGGAATACCACCTCCAAGGGGGGAGGGCAGGGTACCACCTGCAACAATTCTTGGCTTCAGTCCCAGGCTACAATAATGTTGAGAGCATTGTTACAGGGTTATGAGATATTAGGTAATATGCTGAGGAATTTTTGGATATCATTTCACTGAATCTTTATAACTACACAATGAAGTATATAAGGAAAAAGAATTGAATTCAGTCTATTTTCACCTTGCAAACAATAGTCAGCCCCTAACCCCTAACCTTGTACTGTTAAGTTTTCCACCTTTCAGACATTCAGCAAACAAGAGATGGGCCTTGCATACCCAACAATATATCAGCTATGTGGCTATAGGCACTCAACAGTATAAGGGTGTTAGTCTCTAGAGCAGTGATTAATCAACAGGGTTGGTATAAGCCACTAACTTTGCAGCACTTGCTATGTTGCAGTAAAAAGTTTCTACAAAGACCTTTGATAAATTACATTATCAGTCTGTTTTCTCATCAGGGGAATGTGAATATTGATGGTAATATGTATGCACTTTTTGAAGATTAAATAAAATAAATAAATTGAAGCACTTAGTTGAGTGAACAATAAGTGCTAGTTGATACCTTGTTGTGCAGCCTGTTCTGTTATTCCGTTATTCTTTTGTTCTGTTACTTGGGCTCTGTACTTTTTAGTCTCTCTCTGCCTAACTGGGTATATGATCCCTTGTCTCAGCATTAAAATCTTACAAAATCCACTGATGACTAAAAAATTATCTTTTCACCTGTGAGGATCAGCAACAAATCTACCTTTCCTGGGTAGGCTGCACCCAGACTTGAGTCTGAACATAACATGATTGGATTACCTACTGAAAATCTCACAAGACCAACATCAAGGTATTAGTCAGCTGAAGGTTTGTCTGGAGATTCTGGGGTAGACTATCCTTCCAAGCTTATTCAGATTGTTGGCAGTTTAGTTCCTTGGAATAGCAGAATGGAGGTTCCTGTTTACCTGTGACTGTCAGCTCTCAGCTGGTAGATACTTTTAGGATCCTATCACTTGATGCCTAACTCAAAATCTTGATCTTCTCAAAATCATTGTGGACAACACTCTTGATGGATATTTTAGATTTCTGCAACACAACCCCGTAGTCAATGGAAAGCAGCCATTTGAATTTAAAGATTCCATTGTCCAAGTCCTCAATAAGTTTACTTCTCAGTTCTAAAGGGTTTAGATTAGAAACTCATTAGTTCTCAAAAAGTGAGTGAGAGAGATTTACTTTTCATCCTTACCAGCTCTGCTTTTAAAATTCTTTTCCCTGCTCAGTTTATTAGTAAAATTTTTTTGAGAAAAGTTTAGTAGTTAATACAAAAAATTAGGATAAAATAGTCTATTCTATGTTATCACTAATATGGTGAACATTTTTTGATAGAAC
>NW_004567115.1:2790275-2797206 GCF_000260355.1 Condylura cristata | reverse complement strand
TTCTTTAAGGTGGGACATTAAGTTGTTTCTTTGAGTTATTTCTTGTTTCTTTATGTGAGTTTGTATTGCTATAGTTTTTCCTCTTATAACTGCTTTTAATGTGTCCCATACATTTTGGAGACTTGTGTCATCATTGTCATTCATTGTTTTCTCCAAATATTTTCTAATTTCATCTTTGATCTACTCATTGATCCAATGGTCTTCCAGTAGTGTGGGTTTTAGTATCCACGTGGTAGGTGGGTTTCTTGCCTTCTTCATATTGTTTATTTCTAGTTTAATTCCTTCATGGTTGGAGAAAATAGTTGGTATGATTTCCATCTTAGTGTATCTATTGATGTTATGTCCCTCCACTCTCTTCTTGCCCATAGTGCTTCTTTGGAGAAGTCTGATGTCATCCGCATCCGCTTCCCTTTATAGGTTATTTGTTTCTTCCTCTTGTCATTCTCATTATCTTTTCCTTGTCTTGTAGTCTTGGAAGTTTAATAATATGTCTTGCTGTTTTTCTCCTCTCATCATGGTAGTTTGGGTTTCTTCTTACTTCTTGGATGTCTACTTTCATCTCCTTCTTCTTTTATCTCTGTGAATATTTTCTCTATTCCTTGGCCTTTCTTTTCACCTTCTGGGATACCTATAACTCTGATGTTTCCTTTCCTAATGGTTTCAGATAGCTCTTGAAGTGTTTCTTCATTCATTTTCCTTTTTTACTTCTCTTTCCTTTTCTTTTTAAATTCTCTTTGTTTCTGTGTTTTCAAGGGTGCTGATTCGTTCTTCTGTTTCATCTATTCTGTTTTGATTACTTTTCCCAGCCTTCTTTATCTCTTCTAGTGGCCTTTTCATCACCTGCATTTCTTCTATTTCCTTTTTTTAATGTCTCATTTTCTTTCTTCAGTTCATTGATTGCTTGTGTCGTATCTTTTTCCTTTCTTTCATATCTTTCATTTATTTCCTTGGTTGCATTCTTCAACTCCTTAATGGCTTGCCTCATTTCATTTTTTTCTTTCTCATCCTCTTTTTGTTTGTTTATCACGATGATTCTGAATTCTTTATCTGATAGGCTGAGCCATTCTTCAATTTCTTCTGCTGACTGATCTTTTTGTGTTGAATCCCCCCCCCCCCGTGGACTTGCTTGAATATTTGTTTGTCTTCTTTTCCCTGTTGTGTATTTTCTAATACTTTCTATTCTCTGAGACACGGTGTTGCTCTTATTGGGTTATTGATCAGCTTTTTTTGTTTTGAATGTTCTTTCTGGAATGGCTGAGGGACTTCCAGACACTTCAGTTGTGAAGGGTATTCTGAGTTGTGTTATTGTCCCCAGCCCCCACTGTGTATAATTGTGTCTGTTGTCTCAGCTGGTAACAATCAAGGGTCTCTTATGGTGTTCAGTCTCTTCTAGTAACACGTTGAGGCCATGTTTCTGGAAGGTGCCTGTTGATCTTTGTAGCCTTCAGATGTCCCTGGTTCCCTCTATGCCTGGTGTGCCCATGGTGGATATGATGTATTAGAAGTGTTGTAGGTCTCCCTGGAGCTGGGCCTGTGGCTGAGTTGGTAGCTGGCTTTGTTTACTCTCTAAGTACTGTGAGTCTTGCTGGCTTCCAAGTCTTAGGGCCTCTGTTGTGGGGCTGGTATCTACCCCTCCCCACAGGAGTGCAGGGGAGTGCCAGAGGGCTGATCCTCCCAGCTGAGCAGGCTGTCAGTGGTTGCTCTGAGCTTTCAGGGCTCTTTCTGTCTAGTCCAAATCGTCCCTCCCTTAGCAGTACCTCCCCACTGCCTGAGGTACTCTCACAGAGTCCAGCTGTATCTCTTTAACTCCAGGGTTTTACCAGAGTTTTTGTGGGTAGATGCTATAAGCAGGTAGACCCCTTAGCAAGTCTCCCCGTTTGAGGCACTTCCTAGGGCCTCTTTATGTTGAATGTGCCCATGGAAGTTTGTTAAAGTTGTTGGATTTTCCTAGGGTTGGGCCTGTCTTGAGTCCTGTCTAACCCTTTTGTTTGTTTGTTGTTTGTTTCTTTCCCCTCTTTAACTCAGGGGCTTTGTGGTTCTTGCTGACCACGCCTTAAAAATGGCACCAAGGGGCCCTCCCTGGTGTCTCAGCAGGTTAAAGCACAGCACTGAGAAGCTAAAGCCACTTCAGCATGAGATCAATCCCCACCCCAGAGGTGACCCACATGGCATGGCAGACCTCTCCTGACCCACCCACTGCTCCCCTCAATCTGCCTGTTCTGTTCCCTACTCTGGTGAATCCTCTCACCGCCCCTGCACCTCTTGTCTATACCTCAGCTCTGTATGCAAAAACAAATAAATCTTTAAAAAAAAAAAAATGGCACCAAGACCTGACCAAACCCTAATGTTGCCTAGTGTCAGATCTCTGTTGTGGGGGCAGGAGATGTGGGTAGGGGTAGAGGGGTCCCAATTGCCAGTTTTGCCAGTTCTTTTTCTCCACCTCCGGTGTTCTAAGTAGAGCAGTTTTTTTTTTCCCGCCCCCCCCATTCCCCACCCTCACAGCAGCTTGGGATCCACTCACCTAGCAGTTTTGTCTCAGTTTATATCCAGGGCTTTTCCGAGGCTGTTGGAGCAAAGAATGGCAACACATCTGTGGTGTATCCTTGGGTCTGGGCACTCCTGGTTCCGAGCTGCAGCCTTTTCCCACAATTTGGTTTCCTCTCCCTAGCTGAGTTGTCTCAGTTTATCTCCAGGGCTGTAGCAGGGCTGGGGCACAAGCTGCTGCAGCTGTGCAGAGCAGCCAAAGCTGCTGCTGCCCTTGGTCTCCCTCTGCAGTGCTTCTTGGGTCCTGAGTAGGAAGCTTCTGGTGTTCCTCCGATCAGAGTTGTAGGGGTCTGCTTATCTTGCCTTCTGGTTAGGTGCAGGGGTCTGCTAATCTTGCCTTCTGGTGCTGCTTCTGGATCAGAATTCCCTTATGGGAGCTCCCCAATTGCTGATTCTCTCTCAGTTATCTTCCTTCTAGTGAGTCCAGGGCTTTCTCATTTGGGTTGAAACTGGTAGCATGTAAGTCTATAATCCGTTTTTATATATTCCCGTGTGAGCTTGGACGTAGTCATCTCAGTGTCGATGACTCTGCCACCATCTTGCCCGTTCCTGAGCTGGTCGAGCTGGTCCTCAGCGAGTCTGCAGTTTCAGCTGTTTTTTCCCAGCACCCAGGTGTTCCAGATCAGATTTGTAG
Source organism: Condylura cristata (assembly GCF_000260355.1). Taxonomy (NCBI): domain Eukaryota; kingdom Metazoa; phylum Chordata; class Mammalia; order Eulipotyphla; family Talpidae; genus Condylura; species Condylura cristata. The sequence continues at coordinate 2,794,028 of NW_004567115.1, read as the reverse complement.
TCTTTCCTCAGCCTGGGCTCCACTTACTGAACTGAGCCATCACCCTTCACATCCAGGGCTTTAGTGTGGGGCAAAGTGGCTCCTGCAGCCTGTCAAACTTCCAGGCACCTGAGTTTTCCAGGGAGTTCCCTTATCGGAACTCCCCAATCACAGATTCCCCCTCAGTTATCTACCTTCTAGTGAGTCCAGGGTGTTTTCATTTGGATTGAAACTCGTAATATGTAAGTCTATAGTCCATTTTCAGTCCTCAATTCCTATGCAAGCCTGGACGCAGTGATCTTGGCATCCTTACTCTGCTGCCATCTTCGTAGATTCATAAATTGGTTTTTAAATTAAATTTTGTTAGACTTTATATAATTTGTATGTAAGTTATTTTATCATATACATGTCTGAAGAATATTTTATTTCAGTTTGAGGCTTACTTAGTATTTTTCTTACTAGCTTTTATGTAATGAGCAGAAAGGTTTAACCTTAACAAAACCTTATTTTTTTCTTTACACTATTTCTGTGTTTGGTCTAAAATATTTTTGCTCGCAGGTCATTTCTTTATACTTTATAGATATTTTATGTGGTATGAGATTTTTTAAATGTTTATTATTGAAATATCTTTCTGATAAAGCATCAAGAGCCACTAAATCTGCCCAAAGACATTGTCCAAATAGCTTACCAGTCACTGGCTGAATTCTTCACCTGTGTGTACAATCGCAAGACCTCTGAGACTCAGAGAACAGCAGTGTAATTTATTTAACAAAACGGTTAAAAACAATGAGTTACTGAGGCCAAAATTGGTTATTTATTTCTCCCAAAGTAGTACCCAGTGTTGTTAAGCTCTAAACTAAAGCATCTAAGATGTCATCTTCTGGCCCCTGAAGAGTAGGAGCTCCTGTCCCAAACAATATGCCATGTGCCCAAGCTGGCATCTTCCTGCCATTGCTGACCAGGAGTACACAGCAGCCAGTTTCCAACTTATGAAGACACAAAGGAGATGCACCCAAAGCTGCCAAGATGCCCAGCACAGCACCAGACAATTGACACTCAAAACAGCAACTGCAGCCGAAATGACCTGACAAACAGCTACACTCACAGCACAGTGAGGCATTAGGCACCAGGTCTTTGTCTTCTCTGCCAGCCTGTAAAAACAGCAAAACTGGGAAGTGTTTTAGTCATTTGGCATTTCAAAGCCTCTGAGCATTTCCTGTCTGAGTTTGGGTACTGGAGGCTTCAAAGGTCTACAACAATGTTCTGGGAGATCAGCATGGTGGGGTTGAAATCCCTGAAGCTCTGAAAATGCTGACTCCCAAACACTGAATCCTGAAGACCGAATGAATACTTAGCCACTTCTGAAGTCCCTTATGTTTATTATCAGTTACTCCACCCCAAAATGTGATATTTCTTAGTACCCCTGAGTGTATTTAACCTTACCACCAACCTCCTTCCTGGGGCACCAACAGTCTTGTTTTCAGCCATCAGTTACAATTGCGTTATGACACCATATGTTTGAAGGTGCATCATGTAAATCAACATCTGTCTATACTATACATTAACATCGCCACTAACAGTCCAACTCTACTTCCACCATATGGCTCACCATTTTTGCTGAAATGACCCACCTCAATTTTTTTCTTTATCTTTCTGGTAACCATTTGCCTCCCTAGTAATCAATTGCCTTTCTAAAACCACGAATTTAATATTAATATAGTCTAAAATTTGATTTGTATTTTATAGAGTTTGTAGGTTACTTTTCTATTATACTAATTTTTATTGAGATAATACTGACATAATAATACAAACTAAGGGAATACATTCACACCTCTTAAGATATATGTAAGATAATATATATCTTAATATATATGTCCCCATGTCACACTACCACCAAAGCACCTATCATCCTCGACCCCATTCCATTCAATCCCCTTCCTACGTTGCTCCCCAACTTCCAGCCTTTCTATTGGTATTTGTTTTTTCTAAGATCTTGGCATTTATTTCTTCATAGCCTCATGCTGCAACAACACTGTGTCATTAAAGCTGGCTGGTTTGTATTGGCTTGACTCAGCCTTTTCTGTTTTCCATACTGAAAATCCCGTGCCCTGGGAAACCCGTCTGTCACTGGTAATTGTAATGTTTAGTCACCTTATTCAGGGTGGATTGAAACAATCCCCAAATTTGACCCAGTCCATATTCTATCATGAAAGTGATCAAGAGTTTAACAAGTCTGACACAATTTTTTAAATACAGATAATATTTTTTAAATATTTAGTTATTTATACACACAGAACTGGGGTACAGGCCAGCGATGCAGGTGCAGTGAGAGGATTCACCAGAGACAGAGTTGGGAGCAGAGCAGGCAGATGGATGAAGTACACTGCTGAGGGGAGCAGCGGGCGGGTCAGGAGAACTCTGCCGAGCCATGTGGGTCACCTTCGGGGCAGGCAGGGATCTAACTCATGCAGAAGTGGCTTTAGCTTCTCAGGGCTGTGCTTTAACCCGCTGCACCACCAGGGAAGGCTTACAAATAAATTTTTAATCAATATATTGACCATCTAGCTGGCTAGTTAGCACCTACGTATGTATCTCTCATCTTGCTTATTTTCCTCTCTACCACCAATATATTCTCTTGATTTTTCCCCCTCCAACCTCATAACCACACTTTATTTATTAATCCATGTAATATCCAATATTTTTCTTTGTTATTTTGATTTGATATACTGCACATTTACAGCATGTGTTTTAAAAAAATTCTTGTGAGGCTATGGAGAAAAAGAATAAAGAAACTCTCTTATTGCTGGTGGTGATGCAAACTGGTTCAGCCACTAGGAAAGCTGTGTGGAGCTTCTTCAGACTGTTAAAACTGGAGTAACCTTATAACCCAACAATTGCACTCCTAAGAATCTATTTAAAGGACACAAAACATTACTTCACAATGTTTTATGCACTCTCACGTTGAAGAGTTTATTGCAGCATATATACAATAGCTAAGCTATGAAAACAACCTAAATACTTCCCCCAAAAAAACACAGATGACTGGATAAAAAGGATGTGACATATATTTGTACACACACACACACACACACACACAATGCAATATTGCTCAGGAACCAAGAAAAGATAAAATCATGCTATTTGCAGCAACATGGATGAAGTTAGAAGGGATTATGCTCAGTTAAAAATGTCAGAAAGAAAATATATATATTGGAGGGTTTCACTTGTAGGTGGAATATAGGGAAACTGAACAAAGTGTCAGCGAAAATAAAAAGAAAACTAACAGGCAAATTATAGTTCTCAGACATACAGCTTTGGACTAGTATTTAAAACAGGAAAGGGAAAAGAACAGGGAACATGGTGAGAGTTCATGGGTAAGGTGGAGATGGGAGATTTCTGGAATGACATCTGAGGGAAAAATCAAATATTGTATAAAAGTAAACAATGATGTAGGAAAAAATATTTTAATTAAAATAAAGTAAATAGGAAAAATTGGTTTGTTGTCATTTTAGTGCTATTCTTTCATGGAAATTTAGTTTCTATCAAGTATAATGTCTTTTTATTTTAAAATTTTAAAATGGATTCATTACATCACCCTACATTTTTGCACAATATATGATTTCCGTGTGACACTACCACCACCAGTTCAACTGTGCACTATCACCTTAGTCCCTTGTGTTCTATCAAGTCTAATTTCTATCAAGTATCATTTCCCTTCAGCCTGAAGAATTTCAACAACCTTTTCTTGGCATTTGGCTGTTGGAATTTCCTAAA
>NW_004567115.1:2775021-2789100 GCF_000260355.1 Condylura cristata | reverse complement strand
TGTGTGTGTATACAAGAACTGGGGTGTAGGCCAGAGTTGTGGGGGACTATGAGAGGATTTATTAGAAACAGAATGAGGAGCAGAACAGACAATCTACTGAAATACACTACTGAGGGGAGCAGCAGAAAGGACGGGAGAGGTCTGCTGTGTCATGTGGGTCTGCTCCCTGATGGGGGATTGAATTCATATTGCAGTGCCTGACAGTGCTGTGTCTTCAGCCCCTGTATCTTCACGGAGACCCTGGTGCCAGCTTTGGAAGATGAAACATTAAATTAGACCACCTTTGAAGGATTATACTCCCAGCCTCTGAAGATAGAGAATCATGTAGTTGACCTCTGTGTGATTCACCCAAACTTCTTTGACCTTCTGGACTATGTAGACTTCTAGACCTCCACATGTCTACACTTCCGTAAATCTTCACAGAGACTTGGTTGAAGCAACTTCTTTTTAGTCTTGCCTCTGACATCTCCTGCAAGGAGGACCACTGAGTCCAGCCCAATGTTTCATAGAGCTGACCACATCCTCTGGTTCTCCAGCACCATTTCTAGTGCTATTAAGTCTTTTCTTGCAACACTTGGATGCTGTTGAAATACTCTCTTCATCTATACTTATAATTTTGTATTCCCTTGATCACCATCTTACTTCTGATTGTAATTATGCTTCCTTCATAGGTCCCTCAAATTCCTCCAACTAAAGAGTGTCTCTGAGGCTCGATCCTCGCCAGTTCATTGGACAATGTCAATTTCTCAGAGCTTCAGTTTTACCCTCAATCTTATGATCTAAGTCTGACTACGGGTTTCAAACTCATATCCAAATACCTAACGGGCATTTAAAATATGCTTGCAACCACCTCAAACACATTAATTCCAAACCACCTAAAAGTCAATATTTGTCCATGATCAGTTTCTCTTATCTACCCCATCTAAATGAATGTCAAAATCCTTCTAACATCTAAATTAGTATCCTGGATATAATCTATGACCTATTTTATCCTTCTCTAATCAGTGACGAAGACAGTCATATTTCATCCAGTATTTTCTTACAAATATTTTGTTTTTTGAAATTTCATGAGTATTTCTTTTAGATACTAAACATTTAAAGGTTTACCAATGCCTTGGAAGTTTTTAAGGCAAAACCATAATAAATGACATCTAAACAGCAAAGATAGAAAACTCAAAACAACAATTAAAAGGTTCAGATGCCAAAAATTGAATTTCCTCAAAAAAGAAGAACTATAACTTGGAAATAGAGCTTTGAGATTGTGCCTATTTTATTGAAATTATAGAACAGCAGGAAATATGGAATTTCCTTTCTTCACAGGCAGCCAGAAAATGTAACTTTAAACATCTGTGCAAAAGTGGAAGCCATAAATAAATGAATAAATAAACACAGCAAAAATTGCAAGAACCAGAAATATGTGTATGGAAGTACCCCCTATGTTACCTAACTATAGCTGAAATTTCAAACACTGTTTCTTTGAAATGCTACATAATATTGCGCTAAGGATAAGAAAGAAAGATAGAATCCTGTTGGAAATAGTGAGATTTTTGCTAAGTGGGAAATATCCTGCTTCGAACATGACATTTGGACCAAGAAAGGAAAAAAGGATGGAAGAAAGGAGGAAAGAAGATGGGGAGGAAGGGAGAGAGGGAACTTGGGATGGAAGAAAGGAAGAAAAATTTTAAGATATATGTGTGTCTTCAAGTTATATATTTCTAAACTAGTGAGTAGCCATAAAATGCAATACCAAAAAAAGGGTAGTTTTAAGTTAAATCTATTACTAATGGTCCTCCCTGGTGGCGCAGCAGGTTAAAGCACAGCACTGAGAAGCTAAAGCCACCTCTGCATGAGTTCAATTCCTGCCTGCCCAGGAGGTGACCACATGGCGTGGCAGACCTCTCCTGACCTGAAGGCTGCTCTCCTCAGCAGTGTACTTCATTGATCTGCCTGTTCTGCACCACCCTCTGTCTCTGGTGAATCCTCTCACCCTCCGCATCTCTGGCCTGTTCCCCAGTTCTGTATGAATAAATAAATCTTAAAAAAAAAATCTACTACTAATAACAAAAATTCTTGATGTTTAGTATATTCCTACAACTTTTTATCTGTCTGTGCATTCTTTGAGGAATCAGTGGCTTTCAATATCCTAATTTATTCTGTTTACCTAAAGTTTGGAGAGGCAACAGTAATTGTGTTTTGGTTGAATGTCTTTCTAGCTATTTTGACACTGAAATTTAAAAGCAGGTAACTTCAGAACCATGTTTCACTAAGTCCGTTGATCAAATGATCAGTTCTGTCTCTGCTAAGATTGCTGCATGAGGGAGTACACAGGTTTGAAGCTTAGGTGAAAACAATTTACTTGTGATAGAGGTAGTCAGTCCTTCACATCCAAGACTAATGTCCTGCACAAGTGAAGTTGGGGTAAAAGTCTAGGTGGAGTAGAGCCAACTCACCCCCACTGTAGGAAAACATTCCAAGTCCCAACTAGCTGATTCTTATACTGACCATCAAATTCTCTTGTGCATAATTCTTATAAATGATAGTAAATTGGCATAGAGGAGAATATATATTTGACCTCCAGAAATGTCCTTTAAAATCCAGTATGGCAATAATTATTGAATGAGTAATTAATTGTTGGTTTTATGGGGATTGAACCAATAACAGGTAGTATATTGAAACCCTAAAATAATGTACAATTTGTAATGCACTAGCTACCTATTCCAAAAACATTGGCCTGCTACTAAAACAAAAGGGATGTGTAAATACTACCTGATAAATGATAATCTGTTGAAAAAAATAAGTAAAAAGTATCAGAGCTTTTTTTTCTTAACATTATGAGTCAAAGCTTAATTTAACTTATTAACATGGAAACTAGCAAAAAATGCTAAGAAAACCCCAATAAAATTAATTTTTTGGGGGGGTAGGAAAAATAAAAAAATTGAAATAAAGCCCCAAATAAGACTCAAAATTGGTAAAAGTACTACAAGGTCAAAATAACATCAGTTTTTTTTTTTTTTTACCAGTTTTATAGATCTGTAAAATGACCCTTATTAGCTGAGTAAGAAAATTTTGGTCATCTTAGAGCACATTAGAAAGAGCTCAGGAGTCTTAAAGCTGATGATAACTAAGTCAAACCCATGATATTTTAATATAATTGGAAATTGGCCTGAGCTGCAGGGATTTTAAAACTTCCCAGTTTGAGATGTTCAAGTTTGAGAACCATGAACCTAGAAAATAGCATGATTTGTTTTCAAGGACTTTTTAACAATTTGCACCTTGTTATTCAAAATATGGTCCATCATCCAGCTGCATTGCTACCATCTGGGAACTGTTCGCAATTCAGAATCTGTGCCACCAACACAGTTATGCTTTCAGAAAACACACTTTAAGAAATCACCAGTTGATTCTGAAACACATTTAAATTTGAGAATCATCCTAACATGATATTGAAAGGACTTGCAGTCATCTATTTTCTTAAGAAATCACCAACAGAAAACAACCATCATCCTAAAACATTCAAATAAAAGAAACTGGAAAATGTCTCTTAAAAAGGTCACAAGCCAGCATTTTAACAATAATAATGTTTGTGGAGAGAGAAATAGCCAAAAGAATGCATGAGATCAGTTAATGGTCCCACTTCCCAAGATCCTTCGTCCCTGGGAGAATCTGGGGTGATAGGACTTGCACTGTTTCAGATGAAGAGGTGTGTATTTAGGGGACCTTAAGTTAAACATTGTGCTTTGTTTGGTCATAAATTATCTTTCTTAAGAGCTTCTGGGGTGTGGCCCTCCCTGGTGGCGCAGCGGTTTAAAGCACTGCACTGAGAAGCTAAAGCCACTTCCGCATGAGTTCGATTCCCGCCTGCCCTGGAGGTGACCACATGGCGTGGCAGACCTCTCCTGGCCCGCCCGCTGCTCCCCTCAGCAGTGTACTTCGGTAGATATGCCTGTTCTGCTCCCCACTCTGTCTCTGGTAAAGCCTCTCACTGCCCCTGACGTCTGGCCCGTACCCCAGTTCTGTATGTACAAATAAATAAATCTTAAAAAAAAAAAAAAGAGCTTCTGGGGTGTAGAAGGGTGTATAAATCATATTTACCAACTAAATGAGTCATGTGACAAGTAGAGGATACTAGCTGCAGAGAAAAGGTGCAATACAAATACTGGGTAAGAATGCCTAATTAGTACAAAATACAAAATTTTCATTAAAAGTGTTTTAGACAATTTACTCAGCAACAAATTACTAAAACATTGATGTAATGTTAACTATGTTTTATAAAAGGTTGACATTGATTTTTTGTTATAAAAATGTAGGGTGAATTTACCAGGCATCAAGAGTTGGTAGATCCCAACCTCAGAGACAGGAACAATGTTCTAAAATTGGAATTTTCAAAACTATTAAATTAATTTCACTTTGACATGGAAGTATGATAATCATATGTCTTGGATTTTCAGTTCTTGCCAATTATAAAATATCTCTTAAATTTATATATTTATTCACTTGCTATATGCTTATTGAATACTGATTAAAATACATTTCTAGATTTACAGTTGTGAACATAAACATGGTCCTTGCCTTCATGGCAATTACAGTCTGATAAAGAACAAGAATATTAAGCAAGTGAACAGAATAATAGACTATTAAAAAATCAGTAAGCATAATAAAAGGTAAATGCCAAATTATTTCAGTTATATGTGGAATACAGAAAAATGAAACTAATGTCAGAAAGAACCAAACCAATAGAAAACTCTAGAAGTCTACCAGAGGGAAAGAAGAAGGGTGTGGAGTAGGTTGTAGACAGGTTACAAGGAACTACTGTGAAGGATTATGTGTGCTGATTTGGTGGGTGTGGTGACATTCATCTGATGGTCTGTGATATTATACCTCTGAAATCATATTCAGTGTTGTAAAACAATGTCATTTCAATAAAAACATTAAAAATAAGTATTAGAATCTGGTGTTTCAATGAAAATGGTTTATTCAGTGTGGAATAAGATATATTATCTATAACCTTATAAGACTTTGTAAAAAGTGCCCAATTCATAAGTCAATTCCAATCATAAAATATATAAATTAGTGGATATATATTTTACTAGTGTCACCAAATATGTTTGACTTATATGCCTAATTCCTCATCGGTACCCGAGAAAGTACCAGAGACAGTGTACAGAGACATAGCCGTACTCCTAATAAGTATCTTCATATAACCTACTTATATGTCTTTCATAAAACTACTGACACAAGATGTCTAGGGGAACATAAAATGTACATTTTTGTACTGTAAAATTAAAATAATCGGGCCTTCATGGGATAAAGGTTAAAATAACCATGCATAGCTCATGAGTACAAGTTAATACAAATAAAATAAATCATGGCAATACTGACTGTCCTCCCATGTAGAGCAATTGGTAACATGCCTAAAATGGCTGATACCAAATGGAGTCACTTTGGTTTTCCTACACCCAGGGCATGGGGGTTGGGGTTTAGATATTCTAACATTATAGATTGAGAATCACTGATTTGCCACTTAGGCTACTTTGTTCTAGGTAGAAAAGTAACATTAATTAGAGATTTAAATAATTTAGGACACAATTTTGTATAGTAGATGAAACCTTTTTGGCAATTGATATGCAACAATTACCATACTAACAAACTATAACCTCATTTAAAAAGCTAAACACTGAAAATTAAAATGCATTGGAGCATCAGAGAAAGCTAAATAAATAGATCTGAAGGCACATTCTTGTCCGTTCATGAGCAATTTTCCTGACACCAGGATGTACAGGCTTCTTGACCACTGTGCTTAATTTTCTTCAGCTGCTGCAAATTTTGGTATTTCAACCAAAGAGCATTCTCTGTTCCTCATAATGAGACAATGAGGAGGGTTATTCTGCTGACTGCCTCCATTTCTTGGTCTTCAAAATTTTTTTATTCCAAATAGATGAAGCTGAAATGAGGGGGGAAAAATCAAGACAGAAAGAAATTAAGAAGAAATAAATTGAATGATGGGCCAGAGCTTGGCTGAGATTGCTCCCCTTCCTAAGTCAAGTAGCAAAACTCCTTCTCTTCTCCCCTTGAGCAAAGGATTTGCTAAATTAATTTGCATATAATGTCAGTTAAGAATAATCTCTAAACAACTAACTCATCAGTGCTTATCAAACTGATACTTTTATAGACATTCATAATAAGATCTTAAAAAACAGAATATTTTGGCAAGATTTTAGGAGATTTGTATTAAAGGCTTTAATGAGTACTTAAAATTATATAAATCTTAGGACCTTTTTTAGAAAACAACAACATTCTGTTTAAAAATATTTCACATGTGGATGTAAAAGGTTACATTCATTTTCCAAACCATCTTTATTTCCCGTGAAGAAAGACTGAATCACCTTTATGTTCAGCAATTCTATACCCACATATTTATCCAAGAAAAATGGAAACATATATTCACAATAAAGTATACATCATTAGTGATAGCACAAAACTGAAGGTCCTTCATGTGAAACTCTAGAGAAGCAAAACTGTAAAAATCATAATATGTTGCCTGTAGATCAGACATGGAAAATCGAAAAGGATCAGACACAAGAGAATTTTCTCTGGTTGAGTGATATTGGGGGAACAGGACCCTTTCATACAAAAGGCTCATTAAGTAAAGACAAATGAAGCAAGATCACTCTAATGGAAATTTGTATCCAGAGGGACAACCTCTTATTTTGCTTTACTCCTTGTGTCCAACTCTCTCCTCCCACTTACTTGCTGTGTATAATGCTTTCTGGTGTCTCCAGAATACCCAGAAGCACCATTTGGGAACTACATGGAATAAAGTCATGCATTGCATTATGATGTGGATACTGTCTGATAAACCCTTCATCAGGGCAGAGAGATTGTTTGCTTCTACTCTGAGAGGATCATCTAGTGTTTTGTTTGTCTGTTTGTTTTTTTTAGAGGGATGCTGTACCTAGAAGAGTCTTGCGACTGATGACTACCGCACATCTTGGGTATCAGATATCACCACAGAGGAACACAAAGAGAGATTCACCAAGAGGAACACAAAGAAGATTCATTCATCACTGAATAAGAGGTAGTTGACTGAAAGTTACAGTTTGGGGCAGGAGACACAATTAGTAAAGCTGCCACATTGCCAGGGGTTCAGGAAGAAGAGGGGGAGAAAAATACTATTGAGGGACCCAACCGTGACTGAAGGGAAATAGATGTAAAGCAAAAGGGATATTCCCCACAAAAGAGGGTGCTGCACAGCGAAAAGGGCAAGGACCATGCAATGCACTACACATAACTTATCTCATCATTTTGGAACGGTAATTAGTTCTAAAGAAGAAGAATATTATGCAGAATATAGATTATGGTTTCTGTAACCACAGAAAGGAAGGATAATAGTAGTGCTATATCTCAATCCAGACGTTCCCAGTGGCAATGGTCCTTCTAGATGTCTCCTCTACACTGTGACTGAAAAAAAAACAGATTCCAGCATTGACAGAGACTTACAAAGGTCAAAAATCCAAAATAAAACCACAGTAGCAACTGTTGGCAAAGAATAAGAAGTTTAATGCTAGAAGTAATTCCCATAGATACAATAAAAAATAAGGAAATCGGCCCTCCCTGGTGGCACAGCGGGTTAAAGCACCGCACTGAGAATCTAAAAGCCACTTCCTCATGAGTTCGATTCCTGCCTGCCCCGGAGGTGACCACATGGCGTGGCAGACCTCTCCTGACCCGCCCGCTGCTCCCCTCAGCAGTGTACTTCGTCGATCTGCCTGTTCTGCTTCCCACTCTGTCTCTGGTGAATCCTCTCACCCTCCACATCTCTGGCCTGTACCCCAGTTCTATATGAATAAATAAATAAATCTTTAAAAAAAAATAAGGAAATCTAAAACAGTAAAATGGATGATCAAAAAATAAATCAAATTAAGACCTCATGACAATATGACGTTACAAAGACAGAACAACTTTCCATATTCCAACCACAATATATGGGAGATTTTATCTTTCTATTAGGTACAAATTTCAAAATTGCCATAAAAAAGAAAATTTAAAGAAAAATATGAGAACAATAAACAAGTCAAAATGATACAAGGAGATTCTGAAGAAAAAAAAAACTAATAAGAGATATACAACAAAACTGTGACAAATGAGTTTCCTGGAGATATAAATAAAGAGCAAAAGAACAAAATGAATATTTAAATATGAAAATAACAGATTCAGGATGTAAAACTCAATTGATAGAAAATGTCTAGAGAAAGATATGGTAATAAAATAGATTGCGTGAAGGATCACATCAGTTAGTTTGAAGATAATAAATATAATGCACAAAGATTCAGGTAGAAGAAAGGACAATGCAAGATAAAAATAAATTTAAAGAAATGCTTTGAGAACTTCCACCCCCATTAAGGCAAGCAACATGAGAATAATGGATACTCCAGAAGGGGAAAAGCTAGAGAAAAGAGGAGTTTCCTCAAAAAAATAATACAGGAAAACTTACCAGTCCTGGGAAAGGAACTAAATATATTACAAATCCAAGGAATTAAAATATAATAAAACAACAAAAAACACCCAGTAATCTAAATGTAAAAGAGACTTGTATCAAGACACATAGGGTAACTGTGAATGCCAAAGTGACATAGGAAAGAACATTGCAAATGCTTGGCGCTTGGGGGGAGAGAAGTAAGTAACTTATAAAGGTGTTTCTAACAGACTCACTTCAGAGTTTTCAGACAATACCTACAAATGAAGAGATAAGAGAATAATATATTCAAAATACTTAAAGATAAGTATTCCAGCAAAGAACTTACTAGCATACAATTGTTCACAATAATCTCATGATATTCTGAATTTCTGAATCTATCTGAACTTCCCTTTCATTTCTGATTATATTTGTTTTTTCCTTAGTAAGCCTAACTATAGTTTCTCAATTTTATTTTTTGAGAACCATATTTTTGGTTTCATTAATCTTTTTTTTAATATTTTGCCTTGACTTCTATAATATTTGCTTCTGTTATAATTTTTATTTCTATTGGATTTTGGTTTTGTTTGTTCTTTAGCTAAAGCATTCTGTTGAGTGATAATGATTGTTATTATTATTTCTCGTTTCTTGATGCGAACTTGTGTTGCTATTTATGTCCCCTCTTAATACTGATATTGTTGTGCCCCATAAGTTCTGGTAGATTCTGTTCTCATTTGTCTTGAGTTACTTTTTAATTACTTTTCATGTATTTCCTATTAACCCAATAGTCACCTAGATATTTTCCTGTATTTATGTGGTTGATATCTCACTTGATAGCACTCTGGTCAGAGAAGATGCTTGGTATGACTTTTATCTTCATGAATTCATGTGGTCACTCCTGATCCATGTGCACTTGAAAATAATTTCCATTCAGCTTTTTTGTGATGTAGTGTCCTATAAATATCTATTAATCCAGGCCCTCGCTGGTGGCGCAGCGGGTTAATGTACTGCAAAAGAAGTCTAAGCCACTTCCGCACGAGTTTGATCTCCGCCTGCCTGGAGGAGATCCACATGGTGTAGCAGACCTTCCCTGACCCGCCGGCTGCTCCCCTCAGCAGTGTACTTCGGCGATCTGCCTGTTCTGCTCCCCACTCTGTTCCTTGTGAATCCTCTCACCCTCCGCATCTCTGGCCTGTACCCCAGTTCTGTATGCACAAATAAATTTTTAAAAATATATATATATTAATCCTATGTAGTGTAAGTATTTGTTTAACACTACTGTTTCCTTGCTTATTTTCTGTCTGATTCATCTGCCAAAGTTGAAAGTGTTGAATTCCCAGTTACTTGCATGATTTTCTCAGTGTCATTTCAGACTACATAGTAATTGTCTTATGTCTTTTGATACTCCTTTTGGCGAGTATATATTGATGATGGTGATATATATTAATGTGTGTTATATCTTCCGTATATATTTTTCTCTTAATTATTATCAATCCCATCCCTGTCTCCTTTTAAATATTTTATTTTGTAAATCTAGAGCCCTCCCTGGCACCTCAGGGGTTAAAGTGCAGCACTTGAAGCTATCCACAGCCACTGCAGCACTAGTTTGATCCCCAGCCAGGGAGGTGAACCACAGGCACAGCAGACCTCTCCTGTCTCACCTGCTGCTTCCTGCACTAGTGTGTTTCAGTTGATGTGACTGTTCTTCTCCCAGCTCTGTCTCTGCTGAACCCTCTCACAGCCTACATCTCTGGCCTGTACCCCAGCTCTTGTAAGCATAAAAAAAAAAAAAAGTCTTAAAAAAATTGTAAATCTATTTTATCTGGGATAAATGTTAGTTTATTCATATATATTCATATTATACAAGCTATTGTCCTATTAGCTTGTATATTATTTTGTAAAACTATGTTTATGTTTGGAGCTCAAATGGATTTCCTGACAATAGCATTAAATTGGATTATATTTTCTGATTCAACCAGCCACTCTGACTTTTGATTGTGAGCCTATTCCATTCACAATTAAGGCGAATGTTGTTCATTTATTTATGTATTTATTTGTCTATCTATCTATCTATCTATATTTTGCATTTTTGTGCAATATTTGCTTTCTCTTCTCAGGTGTATTCCCCCTAAATTCCCCACCACCAATTTACCATGCACCATCACTATAGTTTGTTGATTCCTATCTTTCCCACTGCCATGAAGAATGTCTCTGATTTATAGTTGCTTATTATTTTTTATTTATTAGTGTTTTTTCCCAATCCTTTTTTTAATCCTATGCTTATCCTATAAGTGAAACATCCTATATTTTCTTTCTCACTTATTTTACTAAGAAAGATCCCTTCCAGCTTCATGTAAGTTGCTGTGAATGGAATGAGTTTATCTTTTTATTATTGTTGAATAGTATTCCATCATGTATATATACCATATCTTTTCAATACAGTCATCTATTTTTGGGCAATTGTGAAGTTTTTATATCTTACGTATGTCCACTCTTGTTTTACAATATCATACTGGAAGTCTTAGCCAGAACAATAAGACATACAAGGGATCCAAATAGGGAAAGAAGTAAAACTATTTGCAGAAGGTAATATACATGAAGAACCCTAAAAACCCACAGGAAAACTAATTAAAATAATAAATCAGTTTACTAAAGTTACAAGATACAAAACACACAAAAATCCATAACCTTCCTATATGCAAACTATCTGAAGAAATTGATTTATATAGTTAGATCTGATACTACCATTATGTTCCTGTTTGAGTGCTATATATTACTTTGTTCAATTCTTTGTGGATTGTTCTTTATTCAACTTTGATGTAAGTATCCCTATCAACTACTCTTGGTTGGAGGGTGGTAGACTTAGTATTTGCAAATCCTTTCAGTTTCTGGTTTTCTGAGAATATCTTCTCATATTCTCCCTTATATCCCTCATTTCTTCCTTACAGCTAGAGAGGATTTTAGCGTATTGTAGTTGGGTTCACTTTTTAGCTTTAAGTATTTTGTCACATCATTCCATTTGCTCTTTGCCCATAGTGTTTATTCAGACAAAACTCTTTTTTAAAATAGGTTGTCTGCCTGTTCCCTTAGCCTGCTACCATATTCTTTCTTTGTCTTGTATACTTGCATTCCTCAACTACATGTCTTTATGTATCTTCATATATTTAAATAAATAGGTGTTCTTTTATTTTCATGGATATGTACATTTAGTTTCTTCTACAGGCTTGGGAAGTTTTCATTATTTCTTTAAATAAGTTCTCTATTACTCCCTTTTTCACTCTCTGTGGATAGTCATTATTCTCATAGTGCCTGTTTTTCCTTCTTTCTTTCTCTTTCTTTCTTTCTTTCTCTTTCTCTTCCTTCCTTCCTTCCTTCCCTTCCTTTCCTTTCCTTCCTTCCTTCCTTCCTTCCTTCCTTCCATCCATCCTTTCTCTCTCTCTCTTTTTTTTTTTTTGCATTGAAGAACTGGGTGTAAATCAGAGTTGTGGGGGATTCACCAGAGATAGAATGGGGAGCAAAATATACAGATCCACTGAAATACACTGCTAAAGATAACAGCAGGACAGGAGAGGTCTGCTGACCATATAGGTGTTAGCTCCCTGGCTAAGAATTGAACTCAGGCCATAGCAATGATAACACTGAGACTTAACTTGTAGTCCACCAGGAAGGCCCTCATACTGCCTTTCTTAACGGAGTCCAATAATTCTCAAAGGGTTTCTTTACTGCTTACCTTTGTATCGCATTTTCTTCTTCCTCCTGGAATCCTTATGCATCATCACCCAAGAGGGTCACTGATTCAATCTTCTATTTGGTCTATTCTATTTCTCCAAAAATCTTTATCTCCTCTGCTGGCATTTTCACATCCTACATCCGTTGTTTTTTTTTTTTTTTTTTTTGGTTGTTTGTTTGGTTTTTTTGTCCTTACCTTATTTAAAGCTTTAACTTAATGTCATTAATTTTAATTTTCAAGGCATTTTTTTTTTTTTTCGGTTCAGCTTTCTGGTTTTTCTTCCATTTACTTGAATGTCTTTATCATGGCAAAATTGAAGTCTGTGAATGATAGAAAGCAGGTATCTTCCATGCATTTTGGTTAGATCCTGGAGATCTATTCTCTCTGGGGTGTTATTCATCCAAAAACTGAAGTTAATATTTGCTATATTTTCCCAAATCTCCATTATTAACTTTCAAGTATCATTTGTTTGTCTTATGGGTGCAGAGCTTCCACTTTTCCAACAATTGATGCTATTTGTTAAGAAGAACTAATCTGTAGCTGCAACTACAGATTAGGGGTGTGGAGAGTCCTTTTATGAGCCCTCACTACTGAACATCATGATGGGGGTGGGGGGTGGCTTGTGCCTGCAGGACCTGTGATTGTCTTCCTCTCTGGGTTTCATTCTAGTGTTTGCAATTTTCAGGTTGGAATTTCAGTTTGTTTTCCCCGCTCAGCTTCACTGTTTTCAATCTGATTGATCCATGGGAAATGGAAAAGCAACATTTTTGTTTGTTTGTTTGCTTTTAAGTGTTTATTTATTTATTATGCATACAGAACTGCAGTACAGGCCAGAGGAGCAGGAGTTGGTGAGAGGATTCACCAGACAGAGTAGGGAGCAGAAAAGGCCAACTAACGAAGTACACTGCTGAGGGGAGCAGCAGGCGGATCAGAAGAGGTGTTCCGCAACATGTGGATCACCTCCAGGGCTGGGGATCAACTCATGCTGATGTGGTTTTAGCTTCTTAGTGCTGTGTTTACCTGCTGGGCCACCAGGGAGGGCCCAGAAAAGTAACAACTTCTATGCTTTAACTTTGTGACATGGGGCCTCCTTCATCTGGCTCACCATCATCACTCTCACATTTATCTCCACAGTTACAGTTATAGCAAGAGGCTTCCTAAGATGGATTTGAACCAAATTCCTATTTCATCAAATGCCACTGTCCACTCAGCTTTTGTTGCCTAGAGTAAATTTTCTCAGTTTCTCTTTGGTTGTAAATGAACAGCATTCATCTCCAGTATCTCGGAGATGCTTCAGCTTTGTCCTTAGTCATGGGATACTCTAAATCCAATACCTATCTTGATTACTCTAGACTATTCTCCTAGGAGTGAAGCAGGGGACCTTCTCCAGTGCCATATGCTGCTCCTCTCCACCATTATTTCTTATCCAGTCTAACACAAGAGTTTGCTTCCAGTCTCATTTCTGCTCTTCTTGACAGTACATTACCAGAATGAACTTTCCAAAAGGCAGATCTGTCCATTTTACTCTCACATTGAAATTCTTTAAAATTTACTCTGTGGGTTCTCCCTGGTGGTGCAACATTGTAAAGCACCATATTATGAAGCTCTCAGAAGCCACTGAAGCACAAGTTCAATGCCCCACCAGGAAGCTGACCCACATGGTCTGGCAGACCCCTCCTGACCCACCCACTACTTCCCTCAGCAGTTTACTTCCTCAGTCTGTCTGTTCTGCTCCCCACTCTGCCTCTGGTGAATCTTCTCACTGCCCCCCCCCCATGTCTGTCTTGTACCCCAGTTCTGTATGCATAAAATAAATAAATCTAAAAAATAATTATTCTGAAATTTGGGGGTTAAAATTTTAAAAAAAAGCAACCCCTAACCTGAACTTTATTTATTT
>NW_004567115.1:2753623-2774921 GCF_000260355.1 Condylura cristata | reverse complement strand
CTGCCCCCCCCCCCCATGTCTGTCTTGTACCCCAGTTCTGTATGCATAAAATAAATAAATCTAAAAATTAATTATTCTGCAATTTGGGGGTTAAAATTTAAAAAAAAAGCAACCCCTAACCTGAACTTTATTTATTTACTTATTTTTATTTATTTATTTATTTTTAATTTATTTTTTAATGTTTGTCTTTTTTCAGCCTTCATTATATCACAGTCTTTGCTGCTCATTCACGGTTAATTTTGTTTACCTGCACAGAATATAGAAAAAGCACACTCAAAGTTGTAATGAAGGCCTCAGGGAGAAATCTCTGTGGTGGGGGTAACAAGCACCCCAAATAGACAATGAGGAGAAAAGATATCCTCAGGAAAAGAACAATATTACAGAGATAGAAGTCTAAGTCACAAGGTGTGTTTGAGAAGTCAGGACATAGTTGAACAGAGATGAAGTTTACAGTGCAACATGTATCTCATAGTAAGAGAAAGTCCAAAATTAAAAGCTTCAATAATACAGTCAAAAAATATCTTGAGATGTTAAAATACAGAATTTGAAATATCCAAACATCATCAATCATGCAGGCTAGTTAAGAAAAGAAATGGAGGGCCTTCCCTGGTGATGCAGCAGGTAAAAGCACAGCATTAAGAAGCTAAACCCACTTCAGCATGAGTTCAATCCCCACCCCAGAGGTGACCCACATGGCACAGCAGACCTCTGCTGACCTGCCCGCTGCTCCCCTCAGCAGTGTACTTCCTCAGTATACCTGTTCTGCTCCCCACTCTATCTGGTGAATCCTCTCACCACTCTGTATCTCTGACCTGTACCCCAGTTCTGTACTTCCCACTCCATGTGCATTTCTCCCAAGAGAGTACTTGATGGAAGAGGACGGGCATCCATGAATAAAGGAGGCCTGTTCTTCAGACAAGAGTATACATGGAGCTGTGTTCCCTTGCTAGAACCACCAAACAAGGTCTCAAAATAACATGTGACATTCAAACAATGAAATATCTTCCAGAGTTTAAAAGAACTGTGCTATCAAGCCAAGAAAAGGCATGAGAGAAACTTAAATGCAGTAATTACTAAATGAAAAAAGACAACTGAGTGTGATCCTTTTCAGCTCCATCCATGTTGCTGCAAATACATGAGTTTACCTTTATTGATTTGTAACAGGGTGGTCCCTAGGAAAAGGGGAAGTTCCAGATTCCCTGCCCCACCCAGAAGGAGGCTGGAGCTGAGAAGAGAAAAAGAGGAGGAGAAAAGAAGGAAGCGGGATGGAGAACAAGGAGGAGACCTGAGGAAGCCACATGGAGCAGCAATCCTGTGAGGAAGAAGCCGTACTTGTTTCCTGACCCTGGACTGGTTAAGGCAGATGTGGGTGAGAGACCTGTAGGGAGGTGACTATGACCATGTTTACATTGATTTTGATTTTTATCTTTCCTCCCAGATTTGTCTGGCCATGTCTGACCCTTTTCCATGGGTCCCGGCCAGAAGGTGCTTTAGTCTTGGGTCTGGCTTTCAGGCCTTGCTTTAGGCCAATCCCTTTTGGGTTGACTTTTGCCCACAAGGGGATGGGTGACTTCAGGTGTTTGATTTAAAAGTTATATTCTTTGTGTTCTGTATTGTATATTTACTGTATTAAAGTCCCTTTTCATTAGTTATGTATGTTTTGTCTTGACACGGCGGATGGCAGAACCCACTTAGAGCAGGCAGGTTTGGGGCTTCAGGGGTTCCCCTCTCCCCCTGTCCTGTAACAGATTTGGGGAGCCCTATAACAGATTGTTAAGTAATATTCCATTGTGTATAGGTACCCCATATATGTATCTTCTTGATACAGTCATCTATTTTTGGGCATTTGGGTTGATCAAACTGGGATGGAAAGAGCACACGGGACTATAGTAATGACACATGGGTGAACTGGTGGTGGGAAGTCCAAGGAGATTACAATTGAGATGAAAAATGTACAAAATGATGAAACAAGTAAAAAATATATACACTTTTAAAACAATTTAAAATCCTTAAAAAAAAGAAGGCGACTGAAAAAAAGTTACAAGACTACATGATTACATTTATATGGCATAGTGGGAAAGGCAAAACTATGAAAACAACCAAAAGATTAGTGATTTCCAAGGGTTAAGGGAAGGAAAGAATGAATAGACAGGGAACCAAAGGTTTTTAGGACTGTGAAAATACTGGGTATGCTACTAGAGGGATGGTTTCATTTGTCCAAACCCATAAAATGTACAACATGAAGAGTAAACTGAAGGTATATTATGTGTTTTGGGTGATTATGATGTGTCAATGTAGGTTCCTTAGTTGTAACTAATGTATGATTCTGGTGAGTGATATTGGTAATAGGGGAAGCTGTGCATATGTTGAGACCGAGTCTAAGGGACATCTCTATGTTCCTTTGAATTTTATTGCTACATCTCTATGTTCCTTTTATTGCTAATCTACTCACCGGCATGCAAGGCTTCTCAGGTCAAGCGCAAGCCAAGCGTCCTGAGCACCAGGTGGAACTTGTTTTTATTGATACAAACCACCCCCTTCCCTCCTGGTTAATCACTAGACATGGATCAGTCTGTTAGTATTAAGCCTCCTCCGGCCACAGTCACTGCCTGAATTCTGAGTTATCAGGTATATTCTCCTCCTCTTCTGATCTTGCTTGTTTTTCAGGTTTAGCTTTGCTGGTATTGTTATAGGGCAAAATCTGTTATAGGGCACCTCAATTCTGTTAGAGGACAGGGGGAGAGAGGCACCCCTGAAGCCCCAAAACCTACCTGCTCTAAATGGGTTCTGCCATCCGCCGCAACAAGACAAAACATACATAACTTTAATGAAAAGTGACTTTAATACAGTGAATATACAATATGGAACACAAAGAATATAACTTCTATATCAAACACCTGAAGTTACCCATCCCCTCGTGGGCAAAAGTCCACCCAAAAGGGATTGGCCCAAAGCAAGGCCTGAAATCCCGCCATAAGACTAAAGTACCTTCTGGCCGGGACCCATGGAAAAGGGTCAGAAATGGCCAGACAAATCTGGGAGGAAAAGAGCAAAATCAAAATCAATATAAACACTGCCATAGTCACCTCCACCTCTGCCTTAACCAGTCCAAAGTCAGGAAAACAAGCCCGATTTCTTCATCACATGCTTGCTGCTCCATGTGGCTTCCCTAGGTCTCCGTCTTTTTCTCCATCTGGCTTCCTTCTCTTCTTCTCTCTTCTCCTTTCTCCTTGGTCTCTGCTCAGCTCCACCCTCCTTCTGGGTGGGGCAGGGAACCTGGAACTTCCCCTTTTCCTAGGGACCACCCTGGTACAGTATGAGAAGGAAATCACCACCTGGACAAGGCCAGTCTTCCAGCCTCCTAGACCCATCTTCTAGTCACAAACCTGATGTTCTTCCTGTCCCAGCACCAACTGCCTTAGGAGTGTCCAATATCTCCCCCTTTTTGTTTTATAATGCAGCCTTGACTGAGACCATAGCCGCAGCGGTGCTCAGTAGCTCCCTCTCCCGAGTCTACTTCTTTTGCTTTCCTAGAGGACCTTATGTGACTAAGTCTGTGATGTCAAGAGGGCTGCTGATGTCCACCAAGTCAGCATACAGTAGGCCCCAGTGCAGTTTAGAGTGACACAAGCTATGCAACCTCTGTCGAAAGACACTGTACAGATGGAGGGGAAATGCTCTGAAAAATCATACTTTCCACGCTAACTTATGTTATGACCTCCCTTTTTTGTATAATTGTAATATTAAAATATTCTGAGCAATGCTCAGCTTACAATTGGATTGCCTCAGCCTCATAAGGCACTACCTGGCTTTGACAAGCAAGTTGTCAAGGTGAAAAATTCCTCTTGAAGTCAAAAGTGATTTGACAACTGGCTGATTAATAAAAACAAATGGCTATTACTGCAAAATCTCTCACTGCCAGACTGAGGAAAACCCAAATCTTATCACTCTATCTCACATAACCTATTCAGTTCCTAAATAACCAAACTTCCTACTATCTAGTCTTTAGATAAGGAAATTCCCCCAAGTCACCTATTCAGAGCTAATCAGGTGTTCTATGATCTAGACTTCAAGAAAATTCACTTAAACTTTCTAACAAGTTTTTCAAAGAATCTAATTGTAATTTGATTTACAAGAAATTTCCTCTTCCTGCCCTCACTTTACTTTACCCCTAAGGTGTCTCTAGGAGCATGAAAGCATTAAGTAATAGATAATGTTTAATCTTTGTTGGGAGTGACCAAAGATTTACTGACAAGGACTTAATTAGGGAGGTAAAGAATTTTGCCTTGCATCCAAGCTGGATAAAGTGGTAATAAAACTGACCTTGAGATACTGGATGGGACTAGCTGAAGGTGACAGCAAACTGGGCCTCACATCAAGGACACAGCGATGAGTCACCCCTTTGGAATCTGAGTTTAGAATCTATATAAGAGACCCTTCCCCCTTATTGGGTTGGCAGTAGCTGCAGACCCCACCCTAGGGGCTCCCTCTCAGCTGCTGTCCGGGAACAATAAACTGTTTGCTCAGCCTTTCTGCCTCGGCCTTCCTTTCTTGTGGCCGGTCACAGAAGTTGGGACAAAACAATTTTCACTGTGGTAAGTATAGTAATCTTAGTCTTAAACTTTGTAAATCTATGTACCTGTTTTAACCTTGATAGATTGACTTTAAAAATGTTATAATCTCAACTAAAGGTGTTATAGGACAAAACCTGTTATATGACAGGGGGAGAGGGACACCCCTGAAGCCCCAAAACCTGCCTGCTCTAAGTGGGTTCTGCCATCCGCCGCAACAAGACAAAACATATAAAGCTTTAATGAAAAGTGACTTTAATACAGTGAATATACAATATGGAACACAAAGAATATAACTTCTAAATCAAACACCTGAAGTTACATCCCCTTGTAGGCAAAAGTCAACTCAAAAGGGATTGGCCCAAAGCAAGGCCTGAAAGCCTGCCACAAGACTAAAGCACCTTCTGGCCGGGACCCATAGAAAAGGGTCAGAAATGGCCAGACAAATCTGGGAGGAAAAGAGCAAAATCAAAATCAATATAAACACTGCCATAGTCACCTCCCTACAGGTCTCTCACCCACATCTGCCTTAACCAGTCCAGGGTCAGGAAACAAGCCCGGTTTCTTCATCACATGCTGCTCCATGTGGTTCCCTAGGTCTCCGTCTTTTTCTCCATCTGGCTTTCTTTCCTTCTTCTCTCTTCTCCTTTCTCCTTTTTCTCTGCTCAGCTCCACCCTCCTCCTGGATGGGTCAGGGAACCTAGAACTTCCCTTCTCCTAGGGACCACCCAGTTACAAAGGTCAAAATGACCCCAGACTATTCTTAGAAAAAAGGGATTGTGATCTCAGCCCATTTCATGTGCTAATGTCATCCCTCTGCCTGCCTGAAGCGTATAAAATAAACCTCTGCTAAAGGCAGAGCAGGGACACTTGCACCCAACTCCTATTCCCGTGACTTCCTCACGCCCTTTCCCCTTCTTTTCTTTTTTTCCCCTTTTTCTAGGAATCTCCGCTCGTTGACGTCGTTCTCACCTTGAGACCCTGCCTGTTCTGCCCCCCAATAATCCATGATGGGGACAAAGAGTCTCTGACACTAGAGGAATGGTTCCTCTTTTCTCTTTTGACTTGTCCTGGTGGCCTCTAGGGTGGTGGCTGAATTGCTGATGTCTGGAGCTCTGGAATAGGGTTAGTCCCTTTCTGCTGGAACTCAAAGTGATCCTGCGGTGTTCAACCCTGAACTTTCATGTCTTTTCTCATGCATTTCTCCCACTATGGTGGGCAGCTCTTACCTTTCCTCTTACCTGTTTGGGCATCACTTGCTAGAGACCAGGTCCAGTGAACAGGGTTGAGAGAGGAATCCCAAAGAGCCAATAAATAAGGAAATGACAGACACAAAATAGAATATAATCTATTTTTTTTAACTTAAAACTTACATAAACGGTTTGTTTTTTACTCTTAATCCACTATAAGAAATCATCACAATGACAAAACAATGCTTTAAAACCAAAGTCAAATCATATTACTTCCATTTTTTTTTTTTTTTTAAACGAGATCAATGCCTTCTCAGGGCATTTTAAATGATAGCGCAAAATCTTATTGCACCCTTCTAAGAGATTTTTAGTTTGAACTCTTGAATGATTTCAACATAGGTAGCCCTTTAATACTCTGTCTTTTGGTCCTCCCTGATGGCACAACAGGTTAGGGTACAGCACTGCAAGCTAGCTGCAGCTGCTTCAGTGTGATCCACATGGCACAGCAGACCTCTCCTGTCTCCCTGCTGCTCCTCTCAGCAGTGTACTTTGTGATCCTCATACTCTGCTCCCCATTCTGTCTTTGGTGAATCCTCTCTGAGCCCCTGCACCTCAGGCCTATACCCCAGTTCTGTATGCATATATAAATAAATCTTTAAAAGTATATTATCTTTCCTTCCCCATGCTCATGATTGGTGGCACTTCAGTCACAGTGCCCTTTCTTCTGTTTCTCAGATAAACCAAGATCAGTAATAGAAATTCTGTACTTATTCCTGCCACTAGAATTCTCTTCACCCTGATTTCTGCATAAAACCTCTTGTTTAATATTAGGATTTCAGTTCAATTGACAACCTCTTCACTTTATCTTAATCCTTTCTGTATTTGTTTATTATCTGTCCCTCTGTTATGGTAGGATAAAATTTCTTGAGAAAGGAGACATTTTCTATTTAGTTTATTATGCTGTTCTGGCACCCAGAGGACATTGTCACAGAATACATGCTCAACAAATATGTGTTGAATAAATATGAGAGAAGTTGATATTCCTCTTTTAAAAAATAAAAAAAAATGTTATTAATGCAGTTGTTGCTTTGATGTCTTATATATAATTACAGATGATATATGTGTATGCATGTATTTTTCTTTGCAGTTAACTAGAAAAAATATGGAAGCTACAAAAAATATAAATAAATAAAATGTGGAAAAAATCAAAGGTAAATCAAAAGGGGCCATGCATGTAAAATATTTAACATGTGAAGCTTGCCTCTTGCTGTCCCTGCTAACCAAACAGTGGTAAGGAGAATAAAATGAGAAGCAGGAAGATTTCATTCTTGAGCCCATCTGGAGAGCTAGTACAAAGAGAAACTTAGAAGAAAGGGGACGAAAACATGCTGGGGTCACAGAAGGAAACTGAGTTGAAAGGAGGGAGAATATCTGCATTCTGAGTCATTTGGAACAGAAAAGGCAGGGAGACATTATCTGTAGACTTGTTCACCAGAGGCAAACAGACTGCAAAAGAAATCGACATCTGTGACTGTCTCGTGCACCACAGATCTGAAGGGGGCAGATGAAGGTTGTTTATGCAACACAAAAAGGTGTTGGGAGAAGGAAGAGGCTCACATGGAAACATATGCTTCTCGAAGCTACTTGAAAAATAAGGCATGCAGTAGAGAGAGAGAAACATCTGTGTTGCACCAGGGCAGACCACCAATAGTGAAGCAGACTTGGGTGGAAGAGAAAGGCATACACAAACAAGATCGGACATTATGTCTTGTCAAAATGACATGTAAAGGCACTAGGTCTGCATCTCATTCTCTGGTGAGTTAATGGGAACTCAGACATCTGGAGAAATCAAGGACTAATAAACTAGCTGCTTTTGGTATCTTCAATTTTCCAGAAATGACAAAACAGTCACAAGTTTATCCAGAGCTACGTTTATTTTTCCTCCTAAGAAAAAAAGAAAAATGTCTACAGCTGGACATTTTTACCAATAGAAATAAAGTCTCTTACCCCTCAAAATATTATATATGAAATTGAGTAAAAGCTATGTAATAATGACTAAAATTGATGCATTATTTAATAAGTTTCTGAAACTATTAATAAATAAATTTTATAATGCATAACAAGTAAATCTAAAGTCTGCTATCCTGCTGATATAATTTATTTGAAAAATGACAAGTTCAAAATTAGGTATCACGCCCAGTGTCAATTGGTAGTTAGATTTCATATAGTTTAAACTAGAATTTTATCAAGGTCTATTTATTGTGATTTCTATGTATCTACATATATACAATAAACTTATATACAAATGCAATCTTTCATTGTGAATACCAATGTATTCTTAAGAGGAATTGTCTGAGGTGAACAATGATGGCAAATGTAAATGAAGAAAATTTAAAAATAAAACTTTAAACACGTGGGCTTCCCTGGTGGCACAGAGGTTGAAGTCTCAACCCTATGAAGCTATCAGCATAACCAAATGTCTCTGAGAAGAAATGTGTATGAGCATTTTAGAATAATATTTTATGCGTTCCTGTCTTGTATATACAAATAATTCCTATCTACACAAATATATTTGAAAAATCCTAAACAGAATAATAGCCTTTTGAGAAAGACCAGTTTGATAAATATCTTGTCTAAATCCCAATGTCTGTTATCATTTAATGACAGATCTTACGTAGGAAATGACTCTAGTATGCAAAATAAAGGAATCAGGAACTGGAAATTGATTACTGGGATGACAGCATGAAAATCTCAGTGAACCACTCACTCTGGGTTTAAAATTTCATTTAGACTATGAATAAAATAGTGGTTTCTAGAAGGAAAAGTGGGGTGGAGGTAGGTAAATAAAGGAAAAGTGGGGTGGAAGTAGGTATATAAAGTTTCAATAGTCATTGTATGGTGGGGACAGAAACTAGGTTGTTGTTCATGATCATGATGCTTTAGATATATATATATAGATAGATAGATAGATAGATAGATAGATAGATAGATAGATAGATAGATAGATATACGCACATATATTTAGCATTATAGCACTGTTCCCTGAAGCCCTAAATATAATCTTATAACCAAGTTTTATCTTTAAAATCCTATCACTGTCATATATAATATGATAGATTAACAATATCTTGGAGCTATACTTTTCTCATTGTGCTGGAGGATCAACCTCAGAGGTCTCACTTCTATATAGAATATAGAAAAAAATAACAACAAAGGCTAAGTCAAAGCCAACACAGTAAAAAAATTCTTAGCATCTAACTGTAATATTGAGGCAAGGAGAGGACCTGTGGAGTGAATGAGTGGTAGGAAGGGGTCCAATGGGACATGGTAGAGGATTATTGGGGTACAAGTGATGGGAATAGTGTAAAAGTTTACATTTGTAGGTTTTTAAACCTACAGCCCCCCAAAAATAAAAATATAAAAAAAAATAAAAATAAACCTACTTTACCTCAATAATTTCAGGAAAAGAAGACAGTGTCGTGGAGCCACACATAGAATGGGGCTTTGCCACCTCTAGCAAGCCTGGGGGGCCCTAAAAATCTCCTTATTAGGATCTCCCAAATGTACAGGCACAGAGATCATTACTGCCACTGCCATCAAA
This sequence comes from Condylura cristata, assembly GCF_000260355.1. NCBI lineage: Eukaryota > Metazoa > Chordata > Mammalia > Eulipotyphla > Talpidae > Condylura > Condylura cristata. Next base: position 2,765,559 of record NW_004567115.1, on the reverse strand, counting down.
CTGGCTCAGTTCTGGGCACTGAAAATCCCTATTTATCAGGTTACAGCCCCCTTCTTTCCTATCTATTGGACTCAAACATTCCTCACTATTGCTGCTGCATTCCCTAGGGAAGAGCCTGTTCAACATTTCTGATGAGAAGGCAAAATTCCTAAACATAATCATATTGAAACATAATCAGCAATGCAGCAGACCAAGTGGAAGTTATGTCAAGGATTCAAGGATGGTTTAACATCCATAAATTAATGAATGCAACTCACCATGTCAACAGAAACGCACATAAAATATCTTATAGTCACAACGAAGGATGCAGAAAAAAGCACTTGACAATATCCAACATGCATTTATAATAAAAACTCTCAATAGAATAGAGATAAAAAATATATCACAACATTTAAAAGATTTAATAGGAAAAATGCAAAGGTAACACCATACTAATATACACAGTGGTGAAAATCTGAAATATTTCTTCTAAAATCAAATACAAGATAAGTATTCCCTCTCTTACCAGTATTATTAACCATACTACTTAAGGTCCTAGTTGGAGAAGTTGGGCAAGAGAAAAAAATAAAAGGAATTCAATTTGGAAGAGAAGTGATACTGTACATGTGAAAAACTTAAGGATTCATTGAAAAACTATCAGAAAAAAATCAATACAGTAGATTTGCCTGCTACAAAATCAATATACAAAAATCTGTTTCATTCCTATACACTTAAACTAGAAGAGAAAGAAATTAAGAAAATCCATTTTATAATAACATCAAAAAGAGTTAAGTATCTGGGAATTAAATTAACTAAGTAAGTGAAAAGCCTACTAAGGAAAGCAGTAACACAATCTTAAAAAAATAAAGGAATATACTTGGGAATAAATACTTGTGCATGAATTGTAATTATTAGCATTGTTAAAATGAGCATTTCATCAAAGCAATACACAGATTCAATGCAAAGTTACCCAAAGCAATGTACTGATTCAATTCAATGAATGTTAGTGTCAGTTGCATACTTCGAAGAAATTGAGGAAACACTAATGGAAATTACATGGAACCACAAAAGAATCCAAATAAACAAAGCGATCCTGACCAAAAACAAAAAGGAAATTTCATAAAACATGATTTAAAATTATACTACCAAACAATGATAATCAAAACAGTGTTAAAATTAGACATGCATTAATGAGAAAGAATTGAGTACACTTCTATGAACACTTAATTTACAAAGTAAGAGCTAAGAATATACAACAGAGAAATGAATGTCTCTTCAAAAAATTGGCAGGAAAGTGGGCTGCTACATGATAAAGAGTAAAATTAGACATATGTCACATTTACAAAAAATAACTCAAAATATATTAAGAACTTTAAAATCAGATCTGGAACTACAAAATATATAGAAAAAAAAACAGTCAAAGCATTTCACACTTTGGCTTTAGTGACATCATTGGTGACACAATTACAAGAGGAAAAACAAAGCAAATATAAGCAAATGGATCCTCACCAAATTAAAGAACACATCTGCACTGTGAAGAAAACTATAAATAAAACAAAAGGTATCCAACCAATTTGCATATAATACATCCAATAAGGGGTTAATATCTAGGAACTATATAAAACCTCATACATATAAAAATTAATAATAATAATCCATTCAAAAGCAGGCAGAAAAACAAAATAAACACTTCTCCAAAATCACATGGTGGACAACAGCTCATGCAATAATAGTTTATCACCACTTATCATCAGGGAAATGCAAATGAGATACCACAATGTGATATCATATCACACTTATGAGAATAGTCCTTATCAAAAAGACCAGATAACACAAATGTTGCTGAGGATGCAGAGAAAAAGATAATTGTATACATATTGATGGATATTTAGATTGATCCAGCCCTTACAAAAACTTGAAAGTTTCTCAAAATATTAAGGTGAGAAATACCATGTGATCCAATAATACCACTCCTAGGTAACTAACTGAATAATACAAAACTAATTTTAAGGGATATGTACCACCTTTTTGTTCACTGCAGCAGTAATTGAAATAGTCAAGTTATGGGGGAAAAAATAGCCTCAATATTATTTGAGTGCACTAAGGTATGAAATATGTGTGTATACCTGTGTGTGTACAAACTATTAAGTACAAGCTATAAAGTAAAGTACTGCCATAGGAGAAAATATTGATGGAACTAAAGTGGTTATGATAAGTGAAGTAAATCAGTCACTAAATACAAATACTAGATGGTTTTACTTATGTATAAAATTTTTTAAAAATGCAAAGGACGGGAAAAAAGCCTAATCAAAATAAACCTTTGAAATCTGACCTGACTGCACACCTGACTTCCAGGGGGCTTTGGGATAGAGAGTAAAGGGGGGGGGGGGAAGGTCCCAAAAGACTATTACAATGATTATTAGGGCATCGGTGAGCCTAATGGGATGACATAAATTTTTTTAGAATTGTTAATCTGCAACCTTAAAATATATACAGCATTTTAAACTAGTTTTCCCTTAATCAGCATAATAAAATAAATAAATCATTAGACAATTAAAGATTATAGATATATATAAAATCTAATAAGCACAATTTTATATGTAAGAAGTCCAAGCAGGCTCACGTCAGTTCCCTTTTAGAGTCTCATGGCTAAGCCATGATTTTTTTTTTTTTTTCCAGAGGATCTGGAGAAATGCTGCTTCCATGCTCAATCAATATTTTTGGATGAGTTATGTTTCCCTCAAAAGTATCTTAGATTACATTTTAAATCATTTTTTAATATTTGTATTAAAATTTTCAAGCAGGCCCTCCCTGGTGGCACAGCAGGTTAAAGCACACCACTAAGAAGGTAAAGCCACTTCTGCATGAGTTCCATCCCCACCTGCCCCAGAAGTGACCACATGGTGCGGCAGACCTCTCCAGACCTGCTCGCTGCTCCCCTCAGCAGTGTACTTCTTCGATCTGCCTGTTCTGCTCCCCTCTGTGTCTCTGGTGAATCCTATCACCCTCCGCATCTCTGGCATGTACCCCAGTTCTGTATGAATAAATAAAACTTAAAAAAAAAATTCAAGCAGAAAAGTCAACAGTTGCACACTGCAAAATACACAGAATATAGAAAATTGGTCTAGGCAAATCTCTGACTAAGACTTTTTATTTTTCCATTGAAAAATAAATATTTATTTTCCTCAAATTCAGATGCCGGGTGTGACTGCATTTAAAGAATACCCATTATATACGTTGGATTTGATAAGTAATTATAATAAGCCCATCTTAAAAGATACACAAACACACACACACATCAACTTAAATAATCATTCCAAAAAATAATGCTTAAGCAAAATCTTCTCAGAACTGGTTTGATTGATTTGTTACTGCATTTGATTTTCCATTTCTAGATATCAACCTAGGTATGCAAATACATATATACATATATGCATGTTTGTATGTATTTATGTGTGTATGTATATGTATATAAGGACATGCACACCATTTTTACTATAAACTTTACAGATAACAATCTGTAAAACAATCAGTGTATTACTTCTCACAGATAAGATACAGCAAGCACATAGCCTAGTATTTTATAATCCTTTACAAAAGCTTAAAAAGTTATAGTATAGAATTTTCTCCTTTTTTTTTTTTTGCATGTTGCTTTTCTTTTCATCCATTTCTACTTAAGCTTAATTTTGTCAGCTTTAAGTGTTTGCTTATAACCTTGTCCTTGGTGGCCACCATGTCAAATTTAGTTTCAGAAGAAACTTCCTTAGTTTTTACAACTTTTTTTTGGTCTCTTTGTTTTTTGTAGGTAGAATAAAAGCCTTTTATCTTCCTGTCTCTTAAGAATTGATATTTTGTATGCCTAGGTGGGAATCTAGAAGTGGAAAATCCAAACCAGTAACAAATCATAGAAATCTGACAGTAAAACTGAGGCTAACTGAAGGGGTTAGGGGAGAGGCAAATAATCATAATAAAATTATGAAACTCACAAGATCAAAAATAAAGCAAAATTTTAAAAAATGCAAAGGAGGAATGAAATGATAAGATCATCAATGGGGAATTTGAACTTAGTACTAAAGATTTTGTGTTTGCAAAAACATTTTGTGTTTAAAATATTCAACTACAAAGTGTAAAGAAAACTATATCTAAATATATGAAGAGAACTATGACAATAATTTGCCATCACAAATAAAAGAAACAGCTTTTCAAAAGAAAATTTAAAATTAATGTTTGTAGCTTAAAGACACAATTTAAACTACAAACATTCTTTTTAAAACTGAGAAATATTCATTCAAGGAACTCAAAAACAGTTCAGCTGAGAAAGAGAAAAAAAGAAGCATCAAATTTGGTAGTTTAAGAGATACCACATAGTCTAAGAAGCAGGGAGCCTGTTTATCCAGTTTACAAAGGAATTGATAAAATTAACAGAATCTCAGAGACCTGAAGAATATCAAACATTTCAAAATACATACAATAGGAATTCTAATGATGACCAAGGTCAGAAATTATTTTGAAGAAATATTGGAAAAATTTCTGAAACTTAATGAAAAATATTAACCTAATTATATTATTATATTATATTAGTTCAACAAGCACCAGGTGTAATAAACCCCCCAAATAATCACACCTAGTTATATATAATCCAATTAAGAACAGACACAGTTGAGAAAATCTTAAAGCAACAAAAGAAAACCAACTTATCCCATACAAGAGCTTCCCAACAAGATTAAAAACTGACATTATTAGAAACCAGTGAGCTCAGAAAGCAGTGTGAGACAAATTTAAATGCTAATAAAAATTCTATGTACCCAGAGTTCTATATATTCTTTCAAAAATAAAGGAACATTAACACATTACCATATGAAAAAAGTAAAGAGAAACTACACTGCTAGTAATTCTTAGCTAGAGAATTTTCTAAAAAAATTCTTCAGACTGAAATAAAAGTTTAGATAGTAGCTTTAACCTATATGAAGAAATGAGTCAGTAAACATAACTACATAAGTAAATATAAAAGACATCACTGTCTTTTTGTTTGTAACTCTTATTATTTACTAGCTTATTTAAATGCAAATGCATAAGCAACATTAGCAATATTGTTTTGATGGGCTTCTGATGTAAAAATCTAATTTGTATGACAATTATGGCAGAAAGAGGGAGAAAACAACATATCTCTATTGGAACAAAGTATTTATGTTCTAGAAATTAGTATTATTCTAACTGAATTGTTCAAGATATTAATTACAATATGAATATAAAAACAAATTCCTCAAAAATATAGTAAAACACAAGGAAATTAAAATGATATACTAAAGAATATCTAATCTAAAATGTGTAAGTGGTGAAAAGAACAAAATGACATATGAGATATACAAAAGAGTTCAGTCTTATTTATAATTATATAAACTATAAATGAAGTATTCACATAAATGATAGGCAGAAATTAGATGATGTATTTTTTTTAAAAAAAAATCACCTACCCATTTGCTGTTTACAAAATACACACTTTAGTTCCAAAGGCACAAGGAGATTGATAGGGAAAAAGGTGGAAAATCTATAAAATCACTAAACCAGAGAAGGTCTAGTTGTTATAGTAATATCAGACAAAATAAATTTTAAAATAAAAATTATCTCTAGACAAAGATGCTATAATAAATTGATCATTATAATAAAATGATCAATGCACCAGAATATTGAATTAATATAAACAATTATGTACCTAACAAAAAAGTCACAAAATATGTTAAATGAAACCTGAGAATTTGAGGGGTTGTTGGAAATACAACTGTAAATAAAGTTTCTTTCATGAAGGACAATTTCTCTCTTCAAAGGCACCTAGAACCATACATTTTACCCACAAGCATTTTTGACATTTTGTCCTTTACCTTTGAAGCATATCATCAACAACTCAGTAAGTACCTTAAATCCATCAATTTCTTCATCATCAAGTCCACATTAATCAAAACCACCAGCATCTCTCCTTTTAGACCAATCTAATAGATTCCCATACCAATCTTTTTTCCCTTTTCAAACATCTTGGATCATGTAAATGAATTCAGTGAATCTTTATGTTTTCCTCTATACTGAAAATACACAAATTATTTTCTGTGGCTTACAAAATTATATTACCAGTACCTGATCAGAGTAATTTTGCATTACTGAATTTCCATTTAATTTACAGTCCCTGCAAAATTTTACCACTAAATTCTATCTGGATATCTTTATCCTTATGATTAAAAGTCCTCTCTATTTCTATTGATTTCACTTCACTCAACATATGAAATTAAGAATTCTAGAGTTTGATAAGGTCAATTCAAATATTCTTCAATTGGACTTTAAATACATACTTCTTCACAGTCTTCATTATTTGTATTGGCCAATGGTTGCCTCTATTTACTGTCATCTCAGAGTAACTTGAGGCCTATTGAGGAATATGGGGTTGAGAAACAAAGTGCTTTTTGTTATAATTAAATTGAGTAGTACAAGATTGTTAATTTTCCTTTTATTTTAAATACTGTCTATATTAAGAGATATCTATTTTTTTTTTAGTTTTCAGAAGAGAAAATGGAAACTTTTTGACATTTTCAATAAAATGTCTCAATAAATTCTCCTCAATTCCTACTGTTTGAATATTGTGGTGACTTCTCTCGAAAATCTTTTTATACCTAAAGGGATTGATCAGATTGAAATTTATGTTAGAGTTCAATCATCCATCCTATTAGTGTAACAAATGGTTTTTGCTGATAAACACATGGTACTATACCCAAAGATTTTATGAGAAATTAGTAATTTATCACAAAACCACATTTGAGGGGGAAGTTTAGATACTTACTATTTTTCACTGTTTAATCAGTGCATCCTGTTTTAGGGCTACATACCATTATAAAAATTTAGTTACCATTTATAATTTGCTACACAATCAGTAGTCTGTCTTGAACAGAAATAGTTTGTTATACATAATGCAGAGACAAAAGAATGCACATACACACACATACACACTCTTGCACTAGCAAAATATTTTGTTGGAAAAGTTTTATCAATTAATTATAGAGATAAATCAGTACTAGAGAATAGTCAGAAAACTAACTTTCAATCATATTCTTCTTCTATTTCTATTCCTGAGTCAAAAATTAACTCAAAAGTATACTAATTTTTCAATGAAAACATTGATATTACACCCAAATGTGTTCTCTCTTACAATGTAAAAATCTCAAATAAATGTCTTCTCAGAAAAATGAAGGCCAATTCCACTCTTTCTGGACATAGCACAGACTTAAAATTTTCAACTTCTGCCTGACTTCAGGGAAATGACATCCCTTACTGGGAGGTCAGTGTAGATCTAAAAACATTCAGAAATGCCCACTTCTCCAAGAAAATAATAAAGTATATAGGAAGAGTCCTTTAGCTTTTATATTTTAAGACATTTAAATAGGAGTTATCTATTCATCTATTCTAATGCTGTACTGTCTGAAGGATTTTGAGTTACAGCTACTTTGATACATTTTGCTACTCTGAGCTTCTATGAGGAGTGAGTCTGAATCACTACCTCCTCAAATGCATACATAGATTATTTTCATATTTTATTAATAAAGTCAATGCATTGTTTTACCTTTTATCCTTTCTCTTCTTAGTGAAAAACAGAAACCCTACATGTTTGCTGCATTATATTTAACAGAATCATATTGATAAGATGAACTTGCAGTTAACATATAGAAATTGAGAACAGGGAGCACAGAAATCCTTCTGAGTTCCAGATATTCTTTTTTTTTAAAGATTTATTTATTTGTGCATACAGAACTGGGGTACAGGCCAGAGGCTCAGGGGTGGCGAGAGGATTCACCAGAGACAGAGTGGGGGAGCAGAACAGGCAGATCCACGAAGTACACTGCTGCGGGGAGCAGCAGGCAGGTCAGGAGAGGTCTGCCACACCATGTGGTCACCTCCGGGGCAGGCGGGGATAGAAATCATGCGGAAGTGGCTTTAGCTTCTCAGTGCTGTGCTTTAACCCGCTGCGCCACCAGGGAGGGCCGTTCCAGATATTCTTAATGGGACGACACTAGAAATTTTATACACAAGGAATGTACTGTAACTTAAATAAGAGGTTAAAGGGATTGTCTAGATGTTACAATAAGAATACTATTTTTTAATTGGATTGTATATTAAAATTTGATGACTTGAATCCATATTTGCTTAGTAAATACCACTTTTGACTTGTATTATATTTTTATTTGTTGACTTAATAGAGAGAAGAGACATGATGAAAAACACTGATGAGTTAATTTTATACAGAGTCAAGAAGACCAGAGAAGGTTTTGGGAAATTAAAATCAATTAAATTATGTGTTAGCTTTTCCAATCACAATAAATAACTCTGCAGAAGTAATATTATAGGAATTGGTGTGTGATGAGAATTAGAATATTAAAGTTGTTGTTACTGTACTTATACTGTCACAATATAACACTGAAAATTGCTGCCTATATAACATTAATATCACTTTTACAACATTAATCAGGTCCTTTAGTGTAGTTCTGGTGCCTTAATACACATTTATGGACAAGAATTTATTCACCTGATAAGGTTGTTTAAAATCAATGATCTGATTACTATACCCTGCAAATTACTTATTGTATGTCTTGTTGTTTCAAGGGAGATAACTTGTTGAGTGAAGTCCAAAATGCATTCCTGAAAACATTCAAGCAATGTCATAAACACAGTATCATACGTATGGTTCCCGTGTGGAATATAGGCCAAAGTCACATCTGGAAAACCTTTAAAATGTCTTCTTAAACCTCTTCCAAGTGTACTTGCTATACTCTCTATAAGTTACTCAACTAAGACAATAGCAAAACAAGACTTCTAAATATTTCCTATAAATGGGTCACATCATTCTAGCTTTGTATCTGTATTCTAGTCAATAGCAATATTTCAAACCAGAATATGTTTTTTTTTTTTTCATTATTTCTCTTGTTTCTATCACATTATTCCTACGGTCACTCTTGAAATCTAATTATTGTCAAAAGAGCTACATCCTTTCTGAAGTACTTTTTGTTTCTTCTTAAATTCCAGATTAGCACATCATCCCGCTTCCTATTATGTCTTTCTATTGACATATGAAAACACTTTCTACCCTGTGCTATTGTAGTGATTTGTCCTAGACTTTTCCTCTTTTTAACTGAAATTTATCTCTATGTCCAGTCATGTTCCATACATACTTGTTGAATTGACAGCATTTTTGATCCTACCATACAGAGTAAAACCCACAAAATCAAAATACTCAGTGTTATTTAATTTTGGAAACTGTTTAGAAGAAAGAGGAAGAAGATTGTTGGGAATTTGAAAATGAGCTAGAGTCATGGAGAGTATTAACTCAAAGAACAAATAAGAAAGGAAAACTAAAAAGAGAAAGTCTTATAAGTCAAATCAGCAACAACACTGGATAAATTATTTAAAAAGTACCCCTGATACTGGTATAAATGCATTCACACAGTAGTGGCACAATTTGTGAAATAATATATGACCTTAAATTAAGCTTCCTAACCCTTACTGCCCCTTCACAGTGTATTATGATTCTGTTAAGATACTGATAGTTGCTTAAAAATGGTAAACAGGACTAAGAATTTTGAAATCCTGTTCTTGAAGTGTTAATAACATTGCTATATTTTTTCTTCAGCCTCCCTAAAGGAGCTATCATTAACTATTCACACCTACACATACAGCAATAGTGATATTATCTCAAGTTCACTATCTTTGCTAGCTATATTATCATTACAATGAAATGAACCTGAAATATTTAATTTAAGGACTTTATCTTTTCTATTTATTTTGAGGAGGTATGGTTGACAAAAATTTTTAGTTAGAAAATTCCTCATTTGGATCTATTGGAACAGATGAAAATTAATATATAAATCAGTTTCTTGCCATGAAAGTCTTTTTATTGTGAACAGTATTACTGCAGATATATATATCAAGTTGTGAGGAATGAAAAATATAAAGAAATATTATAAATTAATCTTTTCAACTAATTTCCTCAAACTGTTCACAATGTTATTTAATATTTTGGAATTAAAAATTAAGATTTTGACTATTCTAAGCATCTCATTTATTTATAAAAAGCAATATTTTCTCTGGTGTCATTTGTACAGCGAACTTCATGGTTGATTTAAATTTAAGGAATAGATGGATTGGGTTAAGTGAAGAATGAAATATAATTTAAAAATATATTAGTGGGCCCTCCCTGGTGGCACAGCTGGTTAAAGCACAGCACTAAGAAGCTAAAGCCACTTCAGCATGAAGTGGTGACTCACATGGCATGGCAGACCTCTCCTGATCCGCCCACTGCTCCCCTCAGCTGTGTAGTCAGTCAGCCTATTTTGCTGCCCACTCTATCTTTGATGAATCCTGTCACTGCCCCTGCACCTCTGACCTGTACCCCAGTTCTGTATGCATAAATAAATAAATCTTTTAAAATACATATATTGTAAAATAGATGAGTAATTTTGCACCTAATCTTGACTATCTTATGGAAGCATTTTAAAGAATGATTAGGGAAAATCATATTTAAGGAGCTATAACACTCTAACTTTTGTGATAGTTTATCATTGTAAAAATCATTTCTATAATTGCACAGTCTTGTTCGCATTACTTGTTAATTAGCTTTAATTATACTTTGAGCCAATTACTCAAAATATGACCTTTTCTAACAAAAGTCAGGCAAGAAGGATGTAGGTGAGACACAGGAACTAAAATGTACACAATAAACAAATTGGTGATAGTCATTAATTTTTTGCTTACCTACTCAAAACTGGAGCATCTCATTATGTTACATTTTTATCAATTTATATGAAATCCACTATCTTTACCACAGAATTCCTTATCAAGCTAAAAATACAAAAATGTTATTTAACCTTTACAGAGTAAGAAACTTTGATTATCTGAAATGACTTTAGTTGAGAGTTGTCATTTATTATCAAGTATTTGAAATATATACATCCTATAAAAAACTGAATTAGGCACTTGCTGGTGGTGCAAGGGTTCAAGCATAGCATTACAAAGCTATCCTCAGTGGTTTCCTCGAGAGTTCAATCCCCGGCCAGGAAGGTGATATACATGGTGCAACAGGATACTGCCTTGCTGGCCGCTCCCCTCAGCAGTGTATTTCATTCATCTGTCTGTTCTGCTACCCATTCTGTCACTGGTGAATCATCTTGCAGCCCCTATACCTCTGGCCTGTATCCCAGTTCTGTATGCATAAATAAATAAATTTTTTAAAAATTGAATTATATTACCTATAGGTAATTAATTTTAATCTGATGAAGCTTTCCTTTTTCACAAAATATTAGCTAGCTACATTATGTTCTAAGGCACATAAATATATTCCAAATTGTGTAACAGGGCATGGAATATTGACAATGACAATGCACTATCTTTATCCTTTCCAAGGATAGACCACTAACAGCCAATAGTTATTTTCACTGAAATTCATGCTCATCAAAACTGGAGAATAATTAAACTTTCTATGATTTTGGAGGGAATATAGCTCAGGGGTAGCTCATTTGACTGCAAAAAAAAATGATAATTTTAAATTGTTGGGGGGATTTTTTAAATTCATCTGTAAATTTTACACTAGAGATAACTAAAGTGCTGCAAACATGTTTAAATTAAACTTTATGTCAAATGATAATACATGTGAAGAAATGTGAAGGAAAATCAAAATCACCAACAAATTTTAAATGTATATACTCTTTCAGTGTTTTATATGCCTTTGATTCATAGCTATGATTATACCATATTTTGTTTCACTTTATAGCTTTATAGCTTTGCATCAAAAGTTATCCTAAAGTTTTCAGTATTATTTTTAAAAACTTTCATAAAATGATTTCAATGGTTTCCAACATAATCAATGATATGATTCTTTATTTATTTTGACTATTACCACAAACATGGTCATATATAATTTTTTTTTT
>NW_004567115.1:2749411-2753523 GCF_000260355.1 Condylura cristata | reverse complement strand
AGCAGCGGGCGGGTCAGGAGAGGTCTGCCACGCCATGTGGTCTCCTCCCGGGCAGGCGGGAACCGAACTCATGCGGAAGCGGCTTTAGATTCTTTAACCCGCTGCGCCACCAAGGAGGGCCGGTCACATATAATTTTGAGGGTTTTAAGAGATGTGTTTGCATTTATAGAGTGCACAAGTTCTACTTCAATATATTTCTTGTCAAGTCTATTTCCTTCTATGCAGGAGAATTAGAGACGATTCTTAGGACCTTAATGGCATATGTCTGAGTATTTAATCTTCTTTTAATACTGTGAGGATAAATTTACAGTAACAGTTGTTAGCATTTTAGATAATCTTAATATTTTATTAATTTACCGTTCATTTACAAAACTATATAATTTTAAGGGTACAGCTTCATATGTTAATATGTATGTGTGCTTCACTTGCACATAACAAAAGTTTTTGTTCCATCAGACTATCAAAATGTTTTATTTACCCATTCCTTGTTCTCTTTCCCTTTGGTAACCACCATATTTTTGTAGAGCTTTTAAGATTATTGTAACACTTGCAAATTATTATAGATTATTTTAATACTTGTAAATTACCTCTTTTTTTTTTTTACAGATTTTGGTCACTTTGTTGATTCAAATAAAAGTCAACAACATGTGCAACTTGATAATCATTTTTTTAAAGATTTATTTATTTATGCATACAGAACTAGGGTACAAGCCAGAGGTTCATGGGTCGGTGAGGATTCACTAGAGACAGAGTGGGGTGCAGAACAGGCAGATAGACGAAGTACACTGCTGAGGGAGCAGCTGGCTGGTCAGGAGAGGTCTGCTGTGCCATGTGGATTACCTAAAGTGCGGCAGGGATGGAACTCATGCTGAAGTGACTTTTGCTTCTTAGCATTGTGCTTTAACACACTGCACCACCAGGGAGGTGGTGAACTTCATAATTTTAATGAAATCATAATATTGGCTTTATTAAAGTTCCTGAAAGAAAATGGAAAAAAAAAAAGGGAGTGTATTTTGTCTGAACAGAGATACTTTGATTTTACCCAAGGTAATCTTACACAAAATATCTGCAATTGATCTATAGAATTTGAAATTCTATAGTAGAATTTCAAATATTATTTATTATGAATATAATAAAATAAACAAGAAGGAACGATAAACTTTCATAATATAAGAGATCAGAAAATGATTAATTTTAGTTGTGCATTTCATACAAAACTAGTATTTTCTAAAGTTCTTCATTCCAGCTGTATAATGTACCTATTGATGCATGTAATGTGCAGACCACTGAGCTTGTATTTATCATTTACAACCACCCTTGTCTTTCATTGGATTAAGTTGAATATTGAAGAAAAATGTTACATGTGTATCCAAAACATTTCTACTAGTTGGGCTTGATACTGAAATTATTTATTTAATTAGCTGTTTCAAATGCAATAACTAATTACAAGTGCAGAGAAAAAGACAATTTATATTTTCACTAAGAGTTGAAAACTTTGGAAAAAACTACATGAAGACCAAGTTGCTGAAAAAGAATTCTGTAGATATAGATATATTCAGGCTAACAAAAACAACAACAACAACAACAACAAATAGAAAAAAGTTTCAGTCCACAATAATACTGAATTTAGATAATTTCAAAAGTTCCTCTGCTAGTTTAAAAACAATGAAATGAGAAAATATAAAGAATTCAAAGAGGTTGATAATTAGTCAAAAAGATATTGGGGACAACCTATCAGCATATTGATTTAATCAATAAAATAGCTTTCTCAGGGGAAATAATTCTCCAGTCTGGAGATTGAACAACACACTTCTAAAATACCATTAGATAAAAGAGTAACTTGAATAAGCTAAAAAATACATGAAGATGCATGAAAATGAAGACAAAACTTATCATAAACTATAAGATAGTGAAAGAAAATATATAATAATGCAGGCCCACAATAAATAAACAAGAAAGAGTTCAAATAAATAACCTTACCTAGTACCTTAAGGTCCTAAGAAAAGAAAAATAAACTAACCTAAAAGCCTGGAGAAGGAAGGGAACTAAAATGAGAGCAAAAATAAGCAAAGGATAAAACAAAAAGTCAATGAAACCAAAATCTCATTCTTTGAAATATATCAATGAAATAGGTAAAAGTTTAACTAGGTTCACAAAGAACAAATGGGGACAACTATAATAAATCTAATCAGAAATGAAAGAGATGTGACAACAGACATTTCTGAAATTACAGAATCATAAGTGATTACTACAAATATCTGTATGCCAGCGCATTCAATAATTTAGATAAAGTGGATACATTACTTCTGATCTACAGCCTTTCAAGAAAGGCTAGAAAACTTAGATAGACCAACTACAAGTAAAGGAAATGTGGTTTAAACTCTCCTAAAAAACAAAAGCTCATGGCCCTCCCTGGTGGTGCAGTGGTTTAAAGCACAACACTAAGAAGCTAAAGCCGCTTCAGCATGAGTTCAATCCTTAGCCTCAGAGGTGACCCACATGGTGTGGCAGACGTCTCCTGACCCACCTGCTGCTCCCCTTAGCAGTGTACTTCATCAGTCAACCTGTTTTGCTCCCCATTCTGTCTCTGTGAATCCTTTCACTGCCCCTGTACCTCTGGCCTGTATCCCAGTACTATATGCATAAATAAGTATTTTAAAATACATAATAGATAGATAATACATACGCACATACATACATACATACACAGATAGATAGATAAAAATTGAACTTCCACCTTACACCATTGATAAATATCAACTAAAAATAAATGTAAAACTTTAATGTAAAGCAAGAAACCGTAAATACATATAGGGAAAAGTTCCTTGATAATTGTCTGACTATTGATTTTATTTTAATCAAAATTTTTTGGATTTAGTACCAAATGCACATATAGCAAAATCAAATTTAACAAGTCAGATTTTACAAAGCTAAACATGTCTCTGTATTACAAAGGAAATAATCAACAAAATGAAAAGACATCTTATGAAATGGGAGAAACTTATTTGTAAACCAAATTATCTATTTGTGGACCATAAAAACAGCAAACAACAACAACAAAAAACTATTATAACTCAATAGTTAAAAAAAATCCAAATAAAGAGTGGACAAAGGACTTAATAGACTTAAAAATAAATAAATAAATAAATAAATAAAAACTTACTCATGGCTAACAGGTATACATAAAGTTGTTCAATAGCACTAATCATCCAGGAAATGCAAATCAAAAGGATAATGAAATATCACCTCTCACTTGTCAGAGTTGCTCATTAACGAAGAATCGTATGTGTTGGTGAAGTTGTAGAAAAGTAGGCGCCCTTGCACACTGTTGGTAGAACGTTAATTGATGCAGCTATTATGGAAAATAGGATGGAGGGTGCTATGAAAATTAAAAATAGAACTAAATTAGCCCAGCAATCCCATTTCAAAGAAATGAAATCAGTATCTTGAGAAAGCCTGCACCCCATATTAATTGCAGCAATTATTTAAAGTTCCTCACACCTAAGTGGCAACAACCTAAGTAGACACAGACAGATGAATGGAATAATTTTCTGCATGAAAAAAGGAGGATATCTGTCATTTATGGTAACAATAATCATGCAGAAAGGCATGATTTGAAGTGAAATTTGTCAGATAAAGAAAGATAAATATTGCATGGTCACACTTATTTGTGAATCCTGAATAAAAAATCATTTAAATAATAAATGTAATAATAAAATGTAAATTAGAAGTTACTGGGATTTGATGGTACAAACTTAAAAATGGTACAAATTTTGAATTATATGTTGGCTAAGTTTTGGAAAAATAATACATAGCATGGTGATTATAGTTAATAATAATGTTTGAATATTTCAAATTTCCTAAGGTAAATCTCAAGTATTCTCAACACATACAAATACACCCCCACACACACACACCACACACACACACACACACAGAAGTATGTGAGGTGAAAGGATGACTATGTTAATTAGCATGATTTTGAGGTAATTTCCAATGTACATCAAAATATAATATTTACAGCATTAATATCTACAACTTTTGTTAATCATAACTCAATAAAACAAGAAAATAATATATCAAGTGTTATTGTTGACTCATATATCTCATAT
>NW_004567115.1:2737333-2749306 GCF_000260355.1 Condylura cristata | reverse complement strand
AGGATTCACCAGAGACAGAGTGGGGAGCAGAACAGGCAAATGGAGGAAGTACACTGCTGAGGGGAGCAGCGGGGGTCAGGAAAGGTGTGCCACACCATGTGGTCACCTCCAGGGCAGGCAGAGATCAAACTCATGCAGAAATGGCTTAAGTTTCTTAGTGCTGTGCTTTAACCCACTGTACCACCAGGGAGGGCCATATCTCATATTTTTAAGACTCATATGTGGGAAATGAAACTTCCATTCCTTTATATTCATTAATAATATTTTAATTATTAAATAATTATTTTGATATAATCTTCTTTCAAATTTATTACGTCATAAATAAATACAGACTTACACTGAATATTTTCTAATTTTAGTCATATTATTCCTTTTATGACATTCTCACAATGGCAGATATTCACATTTATATTTGTATAAACAGACATCATATTAACAAGTAGTTTTTTAAATAAAATATGTTTGTTATTGATGTATTTGTTTTACATCTTTGTCACTGTTTTGAAAGTATAAGATTAACCCCCTCAGTCGTACTCATCTTAACACACCCGCCACTGAATCACTGGCAGGCCTCTAACATAATCCATTGGCCCACCCCTTCACCGTTTTCTCACACCCTCGACCTTCCTTCTCAGAAAGCTGTAGCCCTGTGATGAGTTTTCAAATATGGGTTTTAAGGTGTATCTTTGTCTAACTCTTCATTTGTTTTTTCTGTATTCCACATGTTTGATACCATAGATATTACCTTTTTTCCCATTGGCTTAGCATCCAACACTATATCTCTCCTTTTGGTTTATTTCACTTAGCATAATCCCTTCCAGCTCCAAGCATACTGCTGCAAATTATATGAGTTTACATAAAATATGTGAAAGAAAATGTAGGCAAAACACTACATGACATTCATCTCAGAAATATCTTTTAAGACACATCCCCAAAGCAAAAAATGTAAAGGAAAATATTCTGTATAGCAAAAAATACATTAACCAAAACAAGACAACCTACTGATAGGGAGAACAATTTTTTCACATAATACAATAAGGGATTAATCACAAAGATACACAAAAAATCTCATGACTCAACAAAAACAAAGTAAACAATCCAATTTAAAAAATGGCAGAAGAGTTAAAAAGACACTTCTCCAAAGAGGAAATGCAAATGGCCAACAGGCATATGAAGAAATGTTCAATATCACTTATAGTCAGGGAAAGGCAAATCAAAACCACCTTACACCAGTGAGAATGGCATATACTAAAAACACAGGAAACAATAAACATTGGTAAGGTTGTGGAGAAAACAGAACTCTCTTACACTGTTGGTGGGAATACAAACTGGTCCAGCCACTATGGAAAGCTTTATGGAGGTTCCTCAGACTACTATAATGGATCTACTATATGCAATTCCACTCCTGGAGATCTACCCAAAGGACACAAAAATTTTATTCAAAAGGATACCTTCACCCATGTTTATGGCAGCACTATTTATAATAGGAAAGACTTGGAAACAACTCAAATGCTCCAAAATAGATGACTGAATCAAAAGATGTACATATACACAATGGATATGTACTATTTAGGAAACAAAAAAAGATAAACTTATACTATTTACAGCAGTATGGCTGAAACTATAGGGATCATGCTTAGTTGAAATAAGGATAAAAAATATCAAATTATTGGCTCTCCCTGGTGGTGCAGTGGGTTAAAGCACTGCATTGAGAAGCTAAAGCCACTCCCGCATGAGTTCGATCCCCACCTGCCCCGGAGGTGACCACATGGCGTGGCAGACCTCCCCTGACCCGCCCGCTGCTTCCCTCAGCAGTGTACTTCATTGATCTGCCTGTTCTGCTCCTCACTCTGTCTCTGGTGAATCCTCTCACCCTCCGCATCTCTGGCCTGTACCCCAGTTCTGTACAAATAAATAAATAAATCTTTTTAAAAATATATCAAATTGTTTCACTTATGGGAGTAACATAGGGAAACCAAATAAGGGGGCAGGAAAAAAAAAATAAAACTAAACTAAACCAACAATAATAACAACAAAAACAGGGTCTCCCTAGTGGTGCAATGAGTTAAAACACAGCACTATGACGCTATCAGCAACCACACCAGCATAAGTTCCATTCCTGTTCAGGAGCTGACCCACATGGTGAAACAGACCTCTCCTTTTTATCTACTGCTCCCCTCAGCAGTGTGTTTCAGTCCATCTGTCTGTTCTGCTCCCCACTCTGTCTCTGGTGAATCCTCTCTCCTGCCTGCACCTCTGCCTTGTATCCCAGTTCTTGCATGCACAGATAAATAAATCTTTTTAAAAAGCAGCAGATAACAATAAATCAGAGACATTCTGCAAAAGGGGTTGGTGGAAGAATAGGGGTCAAAACAGAAGAGAAAAGCACAAAAGATGATGGTGATAGCTCATGGGTAAATTGGTGGGGGGGAATTTTATGGGAATACAACATGATGTAATAATATATAAGTAAAAATAAATAATAATAATGTGATGTGATTTTATATATTTTAGTTGCTGAGTAGACTGAATAGTGTATACACACACACACATATATAGACACTTCTTGATCTGATTGCTCATATGATTTGGGGCACTTAGTTTGTTTCTTTATCTTGGTTGTTGTAAATTGTGCTGCTATGAAAATGCGAGTGTAAGTTTTAGTCATATATTTGTGGATCTGTCCCCAGTAGTAATAAAAACAAAAGAATATAAACAGTTAGTACTGGATCAATAAAACATTTTTTCTGCACAACAGAAAATATTGGAAATAAAGAGACAGTCTCTTGTATGGGAGATCAGATTTACATATCTTTACAGATTTACATATGTAACAAGAAACTTATAGCAAATATTTACAAATAACCCATAGAAATCAACAAAAAGAAAAGAACTAACCAATCAGAAAATAGGCAGAATTGCTAAATAGGTCATCTCCAAAGAGTACATACAGATGGCCAACAGGCACATAAAAACATGTTCATCATCACTTATCATCAGGGACATGCAAATGAAAACCACAACTAAATACAACCTCACACCATTGAGAATGGTGCATATCAAAAAGAACAGAAATAAACACAAGAGCAAGGGTGTGAAGAAAATATATACTCTAGGTGGGAATGTACACTGGTCTAGTCCCTAAGGAAGCAGTATATAGGTATCTCAAAAGCCTAGGTATCTACACAACACTTAACAAAAAAAAAAAAAAAAATTCACCTTTTATATAAAGAATGCATCAATAGGAAACATGAGAATGACATGTTTATAATCTATAATCTAATAATTCTACTATCCTAAAACATTTTTAAAACAATATAATAGTTTATTTTTTACATCATTTTGTGCCTTTTTCCATCTCAGTTGTAATCCCTGTGGGCTTCCCACCACCAGTTCAGCTGTGTGCCATCACCATAGTCCGGTGCACTTCCTCCCATCCCCCTTTTTTGATCCGATTTCCCACTCCACCCCTGTAAAATGTCTCTGGCATACAGTTGTTCATCATTATTATTATTTTCTTTCCTGGTCCTTTATACTCCTGCTGTGAGAGAAACCATCTGGCATTTTACCTTTTCTCTCTGGCTTATTTCACTAAGCATGATCCCTTCCAAAGCCATCCATGATGATGCAAAAGGCATGTGTTTATCTTTTTTGATTGCTGAGTAATATTCCATTGTGTATATGTGCCACATCTTTTTAATCCAGTCATCTACTTTTTGGCATCTGGGTTGTTTCCATGTTTTTCCTATTGTAAATAAAGCAGCAATAAATATGGGGGTGCACATCCTAAAACATTTTTTGAAAAGGATTCAGTATTCAAGAAAAAATGTTTAAAGCCGAAGTATTTAAATAATAGAATTCAGTCACACTCTGACATTAAGTTTGGTAATATTGAGACTATTTTTGATTTATAATTAGTACACATGGGCCATTAGTTTACTATGGTATAGAGTACCCCTTAAGCAATTAATGTAGGGTGAGGAAACAGGACAAGAAAAACTAATTATCAAGATCAAGACCAAGTCACTGATGAAAAGGCAGTCCAAACAATTCCATTTTCCTGCTCTCTTTTATGCTGTCTGCTGTTGATAACAAACATACTGACTCAAAGCTTTACAGGTGTAGGAAGATGTAGATAACCTACCTACATTGAAATTGATATAATAAAAATCTCCTTTTAAACTCACTTAATCTTTATTTGTAGAAATAATTTCAAAGAAAAAAGTTATAGGCCCAGACTCCCTATACCAAATATTATCCTGCATTTTTCCTCCTTTCCTTTTGCTATATTTCTTTAAGACAGTAACTACTTAAGTGCCTTTCACTATACCTTCTTATTTACTTTAGCAGAATTTTCTGTTCACGTCTATTTTTTTCCAATAGTGTTGCCATACTCATTACTTTACTTGACCAAATAGTGCATGTGCTCTGTTTTGACCTGTATTTGCCATAGTCAACAAATCATCCTGATCATGATGCAGAAAAAAAGTATCATTAAAAGACAACAAATAAAACTAATATAAAAATTCAAAATAACTCAAATATCCCAAAGTAGTAGGCTCGTTAAATAATTGTGATGCTGGACCCTACCTGTTGGCACAGCAGGTTAAAGCACTGCACTGAGAAGCTTAAGCCACTTCCGCATGACTTCGATCCCCACCTGCCCCGGAGGTGACCACATGGCGTGGCAGACCTCTCCTGACCCGCCCGCTGCTCCCCTCAGCAGTGTACTTCATTCATCTGCCTGTTCTGCTCCCCACTCTGTTTCTGGTGAAGCCCCTCACACTCTGCATCTCTGGCCTGTACCCTAGTTCCGTATGAATAAATAAATAAATCTTTAAAAAAATAATAATTGTCATGCCAAAATAAGACTTAAAATTATATTTTTTGAGGAATTTAGTTATTAAATAAAGGGTTATGATATAATGTTAAGTGAGATTTTTTTTTAGGAAAAAAGGTTCAATTGATCTTTTTTTTATTGACTCTATAATGTCACATTGCTCATGATTTATAGAAAGAGGTTCACACCTTCTCAGATGTTCATTTTTATTATCATATATATATATAAACTATGCAATATGATGAACAATATAGAATGAAGATAGTTTGTTCCTTTTTAATGTTCTTCTGTTTTCTCTAATTCTTTTATTGGCAGTTAATACATTTATGATTTACAGAGAAATACTCTTTTAAAATATATAATTATCTTCTCCACTTTGATCTTAAAGTTTACTGTCTAACAATACTCAGTACATTTACTATTTAGTAAAGATCTCTTGTACTTAAGTTAAAAAATATTGTACATAAATCTCTAAAAGATGGTTGTTATATCCATACTAATGTTTTCATTATTGTTTAATTTGAAGCAGTATTTCATAGTGGGCTTATATTTTCTCTTATTTTCTCCTAATTAATGAATTAATGAAATTCCTCCTTTCACCTTTCAATTTTAAATCACTGGTACTTCCCAGTTTCCTCCTACACTTTCTATTTTCAGAAGACTTTGTGCCTGATTGCTCACGTTAAAGTAGAAAAAAGAAACATCTGGGTTTTGAAAAAATCAAATATTCTAAGAACAAAGACATGAAAGATGGAGTCCATTTCAGTACAGACTGTATTCAATCATATGACTTTCTTTTGTCACATAAACACACATGGCAAACAAAACATACTAAAGAAGTTACCTTTTCTTTCCCTCTGTCAAAAAATTACATTTTTAATGTAATGACAAAATTAAAAAAAGAAAACTGATGTAGTAATATAAAAATTTGTTTCTCCAAACATGATATTAAAAAAAAAAATTAGTAGCAGAACACTAATTATCCTGATGTGTCTGTATCAGCACAATCCAACAGATTTTTTTCTTTTTTGTGATGAAGGAAGTATTCTAAATCTGCACTGTTTAATACCATAGTCACTAGCTACAAGTGATTGTTTAGAATTTGAAAATAGAGCTACTATGTTGGAAGAACTGAATTTTTTTTTTTAAAGATTTATTTATTTACGCATACAGAACTGGGGTACAGGCCAGAGACTCGGGGCGGTGAGAGGCTTCACCAGAGACAGATTGGGGAGCAGAACAGGCAGATCGACGAAGTACACTGCTGAGGGGAGCAGCGGGCGGGTCAGGAGTGGTCTGCCACACCATGTGGTCACCTCCGGGGCAGGCGGGAATCGAATTCATGCAAAAGTGGCTTTAGCTTCTCAGTGCAGTGATTTAACCCGCTGCGCCACCAGGAAGGGCCAGAAGAACTGAATTTTTAATTTTTATCATTTTAATTTCGTTAGTCACATGTGCTTATGGGCTTCCATACTGAACAACTCAGATCTACTAAATTCTAATCTGTATTCAAGATAAGTATCTGTGACTTTAGTATCACAGTTTTCCTTAATTTTTTGTTATCTATTATCAAAAAGAAATTTGTAATAGTGCATAATTCATTATAATAACTTATAATATTATTAAATTTCAGAAAGATGAACGGATCATAGCTATTATTACCAAATTAAATCATATGTTTAGTTCATCACCAAATTGATCAAAATAAAAGTGTGAAAGTTAAAATGCTACATTTAAGCTCCCTCTCTGGTAGAGCAGTGGGTTAAAGCACAGCAGTAAGAAGCTAAAGCCACTTGAGCATGAGTTCTATCCCTAGCCCCGGAGGCGATCCACATGGCATGGCAGACCTCTCCTGACCTGCCCGCTGCTCCCCTCAGCAGTGTACTTCCTTAGTCGGTCTGTTTTGCTCCCCACTCTGTTGCTGGTGAATCCTCTCACCACCCCTGCACCTCTGGCCTGTACCCCAGTTCAGTATGCATAAATAAATAGATCTTTGAAAAAAATGCTACATTTGAGACAGTGTCCAAAAGTCAATAAACTAAAACAATCTATTATATCTATGATAAAATTTTAAAAAATTAAATGGGTTTGAGTACATTATTTTAAATTGCAAAACAACAGAACAAATTCCATTTATGTTAGTGTTTTATATTGTGTATAAAGTAACACATACATGTTGAAATAGTATACAGTATTTATAGTATTTGTAAATATTTGGTTTTTTTTAAAGATTTATTTATTTATGCATACAGAACTGGGGTACAGGCTAGAGGTGCAGGGGCGGCGAGAGGCTTCACCAGAGACAGAGTGGGGAGCAGAACAGGCAGATCGACGAAGTACACTGCTGAGGGGAGCAGCGGGCGGGTCAGGAGAGGTCTGCCGTGCCATGTGGTCTCCTCCGGGGCAGGCGGGGATCGAACTCATGCGGAAGTGGCTTTAGCTTCTCAGTGCTGTGCTTTAACCCGCCGTGCCACCAGGGAGGGCCCATATTTGTTTTATATTAAATATTTGAATATAAGGAAAGTAGAAATAAGACAAACCTTACTCTGTCCATGTAATCAAATATATTAATTTTTATCATTATATATGTTTCCTTTATTTTATCTAAGTTTGTTATTGCTATGACATTTTTCCTAATTAGTTGGGTCATATTAGCATTGTGGTGTGAAGTTGTATGACTGAATCTTGTATAATACTGCAAACCAGTGTTACCTAAAAACAAAAAACAAAAAAACTGCATTTTAAGTTATCATATAATATTCCATTGTGTGACTATGTAACACTTAATTTTCCTTAAATAAATTTAGACTATTTCCATATTTTATTTTAAAGTAGTCCAGGATAAATATACACCAATTGTTTTTTAACTTGGTTTGTTGTCAACAGTATTTTGTTTTTTCTCAGCAATAACTTAATCATTGTTACATCCTGAGAAAACTTTCCTTAGAAAATACTATAGTAATAATTCTTCAACCAAAAGAAAAAGAGATCCTCAAAAAATGTAGTTGGATAACTGGCATTTAGACTTTCCATAGTGCCAAAATACCATAATAAAATTACTGTTTGATTTTCTCTATACATTTAGGAAAAATTATATATAAAAAGAACGCCTATATTTTCTCGTTTTTGCACACACACAAAAATAGTGGTTCACTTCTTTTCAATTTCATAATACTAATAATTGTTCAGACACAGGCAGGTATAATTCTGAGATTCCTCAGTGATAAATGTTTCTATCAACAGGGAAAGCTTAACAAGGATCCACCATTCCTTGTGGGTCTGTCATCAGTTGAGGAAGTATATCCATATGGTCCTGTAGATTCATTCACATTTCACCCTCAAATCTCTATTTCTTTTAGGCTTTAAACCTGTTCTTCATATCAAGTAACAGATGACTTGGAATATTCAAGTATTCAAGTGTTTTATTTGTTTTCCCCCCACCCCCTAATTTTAAAAACCAGTAAATTTATAGTTTCTCAGATTTAGGGTATTCATAGTGAAAATGAGAATGTATGACTCCATTATTGGTCTTGTCCCCAGAATATTAAGGAAGCTCTGTGTTAATGTAAAAATGCATAGTTAAACAATAAAAATAGCAATAATTAATATAAAATGACTAGAGATGAATCAAATAATCACTTGGAAAGAAAAAAAATATTCTATATCGCTCACAAAGGGGACACAATTAAGAGAAAAGGGGTCATTTTATTCACACTTCACATATTTTCACACTTCATATTTTGAACATTTTTGATATAAAATTAATATCAATAGCTATATATTCTTATTGCCTTTCTTCTAATTAATAACATACATAATTTTTGCTCAAATACAATTTTTTTCTACTTTGGAGGTATTGAAATTCAATTTAATGGCTAAATAAAAGCATAAATGGTATGCATTCTTTTTCGTGGATCACAGATATTGCTTTACTGATACAACACAAGATTCTAAGCTGACATCAAAGCAAAAAAAAAAAAATCATCTGAAATGACAGCAGCAGCTGCAGCATCCGCCTTTAAATTAGGCCGTGTTTCAAAATCTGGACTCAACTGCTAAGCAGTATAAAGACCCAGGAGGAAGGCTGCCCAGAAAAGAGTGAGCCTTCCGATCTAACACATCAAAGTAACACATGCTAGGAAGAGCAATAAACGCATGGGGCCCAAATTCACGCGCTGCCTAATTGCACTGGGCTCATGAAACCAAGTTGAACCTTCCTCCAATTCCTGGTTTAAGAAAGGATTTGAGATCTTTTCTATGCAAAAAGCTGACAGAAATTGGTTGCAGATTAGAGTCTGACTCTGCAATGAAGCATCCCATAATTTCAAAAGATGGCCATTTCAGTGTCATATGGCATCTTCAAAACACTGACTTCTTAATGTAGTAACATATAAACTAACCATTAGGTATAAATAACAGTCTAAAAACAAGCCTCATAAACGACAAAAGCTTTAATTTGTACATTCAGGAATGGATGCTTTGAGAAAAGGCTTTTTCATTTGTTTTGCATATAAATTACCAATTTTGAGGCCATTCATCTTCTAAAGCATAAGCTATTAAACAAGAACTTAGAATACTAATATCTATTAAGAAAGGCTAGAAATAGTTATAATGTTTTAGAAGTAATTTTTAGTAGAAATTCCTTCTGTCAAAAGGCTCACATTAAGGCATCATTGCTATATATAGATAAAATAATACATATAGTAGAACAATTTGCAATTAGATATATAGCAAGATGGTAAAAGAGCTTAAGATATTAGAACTCAAATTATTTTATTGTGTTCATACCTTTTATGCTCTTCACTGTATTGTGCAGCACAATGTCCTATTGTTCAACAAAATACTCCTCTGTGTGTGTAAATTACCAAAGTTAGTTGATACAATTATCTGAGGACACTTTAATTATAATTAGTGGAAGGCTGATAATTAATCCTATTAAGTAAAATATGCATGAGAGCATTCACTGAACATATGCACTAAAAAAAAAAAAACTTCAGAAATATACAGTGATAATAAATAGAGATAGAAAAAGCAAAAAAAACATACTAAAATTCTAAAGTAGCCCAGAAAAGTTGAATTAAATACATATTATTACAAGCCATTGATTGTTAGAGAACTTTTAGATTAATCTCTTTAATACTCAAGTAATAATCTTAAAATAAATTGCAAGAAGAATATGCTTATTTAGAGTCGTTCCACATAACTATGTGATGGGACAAAATCCACTGACATTAAGTAACTAACTTTATGGTTGGGATATATATTAAACTTAGTCACATTATTCTAATTCTTGGAAAATATAGGCATTACTTTGTATAAGGACAGATCATTAAATGGATCATTTATCTAGATGATGATGGAAGTCGAGGGGCATAAAAAATATTACAGCCATTTCAACCAGTGGTCTCTACTATTGGTATTTCCCTAGTAGAAGGAAAATAAACCATTTTACTTTTTTAAAAAGATTTATTTTTATTAATTTATGTACACAAGAACTGAGGTGTAGGCCAGAAGTGCAGGGGGTGGTGAGAGGATTCACTAGAGACAGAGTGGGGAGCAGAACAGGCAGATCTACTGAAATACACTGCTCATGGGAGAAGCTTGCAAGACAGGAGAGGTCTGCTTTTGGATCCCTGGCTGGGGATAGAACTCATGGTGCAGTGGCTGGCAAAAGCTTTTTATATTTTTGATGATTCTAGTTGCTGTACCTGTTAGAACATTCTTGCACTCCCTAAAATCATAAGATTATCCAAGTACATAAAACATAAATTAACCTCAATGAGCACCCATTTTCAGAGTCATAAAATTGGTAATGTAGCCAAAACTTAAAGAAACCATAGCTCATGTCCCAAAAATTTGGCATGGCTTTACCTATCCCTTTGGAATATCTCCCTGATATATGGCCATGCCAAGAGATATAAGAAAAGCAAAGGGGGATTCTGATGCAACAAAAAAATGTGCCAAGGATGATATCAGAATCCAAGCTAAGAACTTTGGGTTTCCCTATTTGTTATATACCATTTCTAATCTCAACTGGATTTTACTTTCTGGCAGTTGCTAACATTTTGATAGTTAAACTGACCAAAAACCATAGTCATCTAAAAAAAAAAAAAAAAACCACACACATATTAATACAAACTGATGTGTTTCCATAGTAATAAATAAAGAGTAGTATGGTGTCGTAGAAAAGACAGTGGCAAACAAAGATGTGCATTGGCCTCTATGGGGAGGGTCTTATTAAGAAAGGAGTATGGACTTGTCCACAGGATTTAGTTACAGGTGCACAGACACATGGTGTACTGTTCTTTGCTTGTGACACTGAATTTTGTTCTTCTCAAGTTGCAGTTCTGTGCTCAAGGCTATTGGTGACTCTGATTATCTTTATGAAGTCTTATTGCCTATAAGTTAATTTTCCCTTTGCATCATCCTTTTGAGTGGATGGAGACCACAGAGGTGAAATCAAACACTTTTTAAAGTAATTATAATTAGCATTTGTATATATGTTATGGTTGAAAAACCATGTTTAACTTTGTTAAAACAACATTTGTTTTATATACATTATCACAATTCTCATCAGCAACCCACAAGACCTACTAGAGATGGGGAAACTTAAGCTCAGAAAGAGAATGAGAACTATGTCTGAAGTTACATAACCAATAAACTGGTATAGCCAGAGCTTACCTGAGGCCTCTGTCTCCATGTTCTTGTATTTTTCTACATTATTCACAGTCATCTTCTAAACATGCAATGTATCAATAACTTATCAATGACTTGAAGCTAAATACAATATTTTTTGTATTTTCTTAAAGTTATACTGAAAATAATTTTTAAAACATCCTTAGTATAGGCTTGCTTGAGATATTTTCTTAAGTATAATTATGATTATATATTGTTCGTGCCTTAACTGATTCATAAAGGCATATTTATCATTTCCTAATTATCGAAAATGCATTACAACTTACTTATTTTAACACAAAATGAGATAGTACATTCTGGAAAGTTAATACAATAAAATATAGTCTTTAGGGCCTTTAGGATATTTTAATGTTAAGGCTATATTCCCAAGACTTAAACTAACTAACTCACTCTCTCTCTCTTTATATATATATATATATATATATATATATATATAT
>NW_004567115.1:2735614-2736553 GCF_000260355.1 Condylura cristata | reverse complement strand
AAAAAAAAATAACATAAATTATTCATCAATACTTCCGTGTGTTAGCATCTTTCCCAATGCATTTAGCAAGTATTCACAGTATTGTGGCAATTTGGATACACACACATATAAGTAGGCATATATGTATGTATGGACATACATATATGTTCATATGAGTATATGTAAATGAGTATAAACCTGGGTAAATGTGTGTAGATTATACTTTCTTGGTATAGTCTATTACTATGTAATTTGATAAGTGATATGAGGCAAAGGAAAGGGTACAATGAGTGATTTAAGATCAGGCTAGATCTTCCTAAGTGAATAGCATTACAAATTGGTAGGATTTAGTCAGCTGAAAAGTTGGTAGAATATTCCATGGTGACAATCAGAATCAATTTGTATGAGTTTCTATTCAAGGAGAAATGTTATTTGTTCAATACTAAAAAACAATTATTAAATGCTGAATAATATACCAAGTTCCATTCTAGGTATGGAGGTGGCCAAAAAGCTTTCACTCATGAAGTCCACACTTCAGTAGGGAAATAAGTAAACATGGAACAAAATCAGTAAACATGAAACAAAGGTGGGGGCAAAGGAGGGAGATTATAAATCAACTATATTTTATTTCAAAAGAAATAGAAATTTAACATGTCATATAAAGCAAGAAGGATTACAAAAGGGATTAGACTTCCTGGCAGAAAACTCTCCTGTATGAAAGTGGTATTTTGACTGTGTTTTGATTGATAAAACTGGATTCACCAAGTAAAGATATAAAGCAAGAAGATTCCAGGTTCCTTGCTGATGGTGCAACAGATTAAAGCACAGCACTATGAAGCTAGCCTCAGCTCTTCAGCAGTTCAATCTCAGACCAGGGAGGTGACCCACATGGCACAGCAGACCTCTCCTGTCTCACCCGCTGCTCCCTTCAGCAATGTACTTCATCAATCTGCCTGTTTT
>NW_004567115.1:2729054-2735048 GCF_000260355.1 Condylura cristata | reverse complement strand
TCGATCTGCCTGTTCTGTATCCCACCCTGTCTCTGGTGAATCCTCTCACCCTCCGTATCTCTGGCCTGTACCCCAGTTCTATACGAATAAATAATAAATAAATCTTTAAAAAAAAAAATGTGATTCCAGGCAAAAGAATAGATCCTATAGTGGAAATAAGATTAGTGTGTTTGGGTTATAAGTTGAAATATCCACAATAAATCAAGAGAATAACAGTAGAAGAGCATAAAATGTTGAGGTTTATAGTAATAATGTGGAGATTAACTATTATAACTGGGAGAATTAGCCTCCTATAAACAAAACTAAGAAAATCAGGAGAAGTAATGAGGAAGCTTGAAGAATAAAGAATTTTTTATATTACTGCCATGAGAAATCATTGCATTTTTAAGAAAATTGGTAACATTTAGTTGAATGTTTCAGTTGTTGAAAGAATTGGATAAGAAAGGAACATTTAGAAAGCCATTTCAAAACTTCTAGTACAAATGACAGAGTTTTAAGCAAATTTATGTTAGAGGAGCTGAAGAAAAATGGTCAAATTAAAGATTCTATGATGCTTGAAAATTCAGTGACATTTGACCTAAAGACTATAAAATGCATTCTTACAAATACCATGTTGTTGAGTGTACCTCATGTCAAAAAACAATTTAGTTTACTAAAAAAAAAATCTTATGTATAATTCCTTTCTCCTAAATTTAATGTTTCCTCTCAGAAATGTGCTAGATTGTTCTGTGTTTTTCTTAAAACTTTCTGGCTAAGATGTTTTTTTCACTGTACTGCAGATCTCTGAATATAGATGCTTTTTCTTGAAAACTCATATACATCTCACGTTACATCATTTTAATTGAGACTTTTTCCCCCTGTTGTTTTAAAGAATATATTCTGCTTTATGATATACAGTAATAACTATATGAAGACAATTCCATTAGGAATCCTTTGACTTTGAAAGGAAGCATATAGTTTGATACCATTAATTGTCTTAAAAAATAAGACATCTAGGGCCCTCCCTGATGACGCAGCAGGTTAAAGCACAGCACTAAGAAGCTTAAGCCACTTCCACATGAGTTCGATTCCCGCCTGTCCTGGAGGAGATCCACATGGCATAGCAGACCTCTCCTGACCCACCCGCTGCTTTCCTCAGCAGTGTACTTCGTAGATCTGCCTGTTCTGCTCCCCGCTCTGTCTCTGGTGAATCCTCTCACCCTCTGCATCTCTGGTCTGTACCCCCGTTCTGTATGAATAAATAAATAAATCTTAAAAAAAAAGACATCTATGAAAGAATATGAAGCAGATTCACTTACATTCTTATCAGAAGAGTTTCAAGTCGAAGTGTTGTTTTCATTACTTCAACAAAGAATAACAATAGGTTCTATCAGGATGTAACTGAAAGTACCCACTGAATGTTGAAATATTTTACTTACCCTCCACCAAACTGTAAAGCAAAGAAAAGAGAAATTTGGCAAATTCTAATATTCTATTATAGAACTTTTACACGTTAACCCTGTAATATTGATTCACATGAATATTTGTTTTTCCCTTCCTTAATATGAATATACAACAAAAACATAAATTTCATTCCCACTGTAGGTAGAAAACTGCCACTTCAGCATATGTTCATGATTATCACTGCTATAAAGAGCTGTAGTCAAAACAGACAAGAGTCAACAAGGTTGTAAGTCATTTAAGAATAATGGTGGCAGGCCCTCCCTGGTGGCGAAGTGTCTTAAAGCACAGCACTAAGAAGCTATAAAAGCCACTTCAGCATGATTTCGACCCCTGCCCCAGAGGTGATCCACATGGCGCAGCAGACCTATCTTGACCAGCCCACTGCTCCCTTCAGCAGTGTACTTCCTCAGTCAGCCTGTTCTACTCCCCACTCTGTCTCTGGTAAATCTTCTCACTGCCCCTGCACCTCTGGCCTGTACCCCAGTTCTGTATTGATAAATAAATCTTAAAAATAATAATAACAACAATGGTGGCAAAAAGAAGACATATCTAAAATTAAGCACACTGGTGTTTTTACATCAGGATTTTAGGTCCCAAATCCACAATTAACTCCTGGAACCTCATGAATTTCTTAAGGAATTAGGTCACAAGGAGGTAAAAGTAAGGATATGAGTCACTTTGAAAAAGCATGTGTCTACTTCCAGATGCTGAATGCTTCAGGGGATCTCCAGAAAGGATTACAAACAATTTTAGTGCTACTCTGGTGATGTACTAAATATAATCAGTAGTATGATTCAATTGTTTCCCTTTCCAGAATTGAATCAGGAATGTGAGTACCTCTGCAATGTAATGAAGACTGGCTATGAACTACAGCAAGTCCCTTCAAATTACCTTAACTTGAATATACCCAGAGTTCACCAAACTCTTCTGTGATTTGGTAAGTAAAAACTTATATTGTCATTTCTAGCCATCACTTCTGAATTCATAACTTACTTTCAAAATATACAAAATGCCAAAGTCTGTAATTTTAACATAGGTGATTCCTTCCAAGGCTCCTACTAATCTATCCCTAGCCAGGTTTTATTGCTGCTGATGTCCTTCTCCTTCTCTTATCACCAAATTAAATAGAACTGACCATAATTCATGCCAACACTCTCTTCCAAGGCTCCCACACATGAAATTCAGGATATTCATATTATACTTCTTAACACACTTTGAAGTGCATACAGGTAGATTACAAAACAGCCATCTCCATTCTGATGCTACAAATCACTTTAAACTTATTCAGTGTTCAAATTGTGCACCAGTATTTGTGTTCTAACTGCAGAAGACTCCTTAAGAATATCCATAAAACTGCACCCTTCCCTGATGGAAAAAAAAAAAGTGTCCATTTCAATTGATATTCCTTTGGAGAGAAAGGTATCCACACCAAAGTAATAGATTTCCCCAAACAATTTTATTTAAAAAAAAAAAATTGCCACCTCTGCATTTTTATACCTCAAAAATGAACCAAATATCCAAGTAATTGATTTTAAAATTTTCTTTAATGAATTTCAATTATACCTGGTTTATAGGTATCAATATAAAAACAGTTAGTTGTTCTGGCCCTCCCTGGTGGCACAAAGGGTTAGGACGCAGCACTGCAAGCTAGCTGCAGCTGCTTCAGTGAGTTCCATCCCTGGCCCTAGAGGTGACTCCCATGGCACAGCAGAACTCTCCTGACTCACCTGCTGTTCCCCTCAGCAGTGTACCTCCTTGATCTGCTTGTTCTGCTCCCTACTCTGTCTCTGGTGAGTCTCTCTCTATTCCTGCACCTTTGGCCTGTATCCCAGTTCTGAATGCAAAAATAAATACATTTTAATGTTTTTTTAAATAATAAAATATAGTTGTTCTACTAATTAAGCTTTTACTGTGCTATGAACACAATGCTCCATTTTCTATATGTGATATAATCTAACCACTCTCTTTTTTTACATTATTGCGTATATATATAATGCAACTGGAGAAAAATGTGATGATCAAACATAAAGGAGGTAAGATAGTAAAAATCTGAGCCCATTTTGATAACGTCAAATAAATTCATATTTATTTATGGTTTCAGATAGTTTTTTTCAGCTTTCTACAAATTTCAGCAACAACAGCTTTAACTGACAACAACAGGAAGCAGATATGATAGCAGGCACTATCCTGCATAAGATGTGCCTGGGATGACTGCAAATAATCCAGCATGACTGGAGTATAAAATCAAAATGACACAATAAAGAAAGATAAGAATATATGACTATGATTAATGATACTATGATTAGTGAAAAGTAGTGACTGCAAGATCCTGAGATTTTAAATAGGATTGTATTTCGGTTTTTGAATGCTAGCTAGAGAATGGACGATGAGAGCATACCTGAAGGCAGAGATTACCGTAAGAAGGAAGATATAATAGCAGAGAGGAGGATAGTTGGTTGTATATTTACCCCCACTTCCCAAAATCAGTTTGGACGTTAGTTATATCTCCACAGCAGTCAACGTGAAAAGTTTCTACTTTCTAGACTTTTTGATTACCTTCATATTGTCGACTCTTGCACACTTCTGTGATAGATCTAAATGACAATATTTCAATGTCTACTTTTCAGTAATTCCATAAAAAGTTGACTTTTTGGGGCCCTCCCTGGTGGTGCAGCAGGTTAAAGCACTGCACTAAGAGACTTTAGCCACTTCTGCATGAGTTCGATCCCCACCTGCCCCGGAAGAGATCCACATAGCGAGGCAGACCTCTCCTGACCCGCCCGCTGCTCCCCTCAGCAGTGTACTTCGTTGATCTGCCTGTTCGGCTCCCCACTCTGTCCCTGATGAATCCTCTCACCCTGCGCATGTCTGGCCTGTCTGTATGAATAAATAAATCTTTAAAAAAATTGACTTTTTTACAGAAATCTAACTTTCTGAATATAAAATCTTATATATAAAACACACGGTCACATGATAAATGTATTGTAAAGATGCCAAAGTTGCAGTGATATACATGTGTATCTTATGAATATTGACCAACTGTAATAAAATAGCTCTGAGAAAAGTGAACAAATTAGACATTAAATATTGTTGCAGATGATTAAGCATGCTGAAATCTACCTGCTACTTTTTTTTTTTTATTCTAGAGTCCGTATCGCCTATTTGTTCTAGAGTTGTGTACATCTTTAATTGGTTCAAAACAGAATAGCTTCTTGTCATAAAGTTAAAATGGGACTATATGGAAGTTTCTACTTTTTAAGCATTTGGCTTTGCAACTCTTGACAGAAAATTATAAAGATCAAGCTAAATGTACTAGATCAAGTCTGATAAATACACTTTATAATTATCTTCATTATTAAGTCTATCTATTTATAACACTGTTTACATGGCATTTCTGTCGAGCACTAACTCTTGCTAAAATTTGCTCATTTTTCTCTAATATACTACACTGATCATACTGAAATTCTACAAAAAAAAGTTGTTTAGGAACCAATAACATTGAAGTAAAAAAAAAATGTTATGTTTGGAAATATTGAACAACTAACCTACCTTTTTCCTTCAGTAAAGAATGAAACAGAACAATTTCCCATATTAAATGGAAAGTATTACAGAAACTATGATTTTTTTCTCATATTTTAAGCAGAGTTTATTGGCTTTTATTTTCAAAACTAACAACTAATTGTAGTCTTTTTCTAATAGCTTAATTGACTTGTTAAGTTGATTTAACATTTTCTTTTAAATTAAGCTTCTGCACCTGTGGCCTTTTTACTCATTTTTAATTGTCTGTTGACAGAGGTAACCGATATGTTCATGACCATACCCCATGGGGATGCTTTAGAAGGAATGTCCACAAAGCTTCAGAGGTGGATATAGCAGAGAGACCCACATCAGAAGCAGTTATAGGAATGCATGAAACTCACAAACGTGTGTATATTTATAAGGATTTTAATCTTTCACCAATGAGCAGGTGATGGGTGTGAGTAATGTTTCTAAATCCATATATACCACTACAGAAACATGAATTATCTTTTTATCACCGTGTTCCAGAAAGCAGAGTACTTCTTAGATCATTTGTGATATCCCTTAGGAAAATTTAGATTAGTTCTAAGAAGATGTATTTTAGGGTTTGTTTAAAATTTTGGATTTTTTCCCGCATTGAACATTTATTCATTTTCCACAATGTCACTAATTTTGGTTAAGTAGCATATAACATTTTAATTTTATCATTCCCACCTTACTAGTCCTAGGTATTCACAAGTGAAACACAATTCCTTTTTAATTTTTTTTTATTATTTTTAAAATTTATTTTTGCATAGAAAACCTGGTGTGTAGGCCAGAAATGTGGTGGTGGTAGAGGGGTAAGTGGGGAGCAGAAAAAAGGAATTTACTAAAACACATTGCTAAGGAGAGTGACAGCCGGAACAGGAAAGTTCTGATGTGTCATGTGGGTTAGCTTCTTCCTGGTTGGGGAATTGGACTCAGGCTTTCCTGGGGATGGCACTGAGGTTTACCCCCTAGACCACTACATCTTCTTTATTTGATTTTTTTTTT
>NW_004567115.1:2696855-2727218 GCF_000260355.1 Condylura cristata | reverse complement strand
ACGAAGTACACTGCTAGGGGAGCAGCAGGCAGGTCAGGAGAGGTCTGCCGCGCCATGTGGTCACCTCCGAGGTAGGTGGGAATCGAACTCATGTGCAAGTGGCTTCAGCTTCTCAGTGCTGTGCTTTAACATGCTGCGCCACCAGGGAGTGGCGCAAGTTAGTTTTTTAATTTGTAAAATTATTTTTTCAATTAAAAAATATGCAAGTTTTATTTTCCTCAGTACCAGAAGTAAACCCTGTTGTATAGTCTGCACTAAAATATAACTCTTGAATGAATGCATGATGCAGTCTCTAGCATAATAGTTTGGAACACTATGCAACTAAAAGATAAAAGTACTTCTCATGCAAGTGCACAGTTTAGTTAAAAAAAAAACATAGAATTTGACTTCAATGAAAATTATATAGAATTAACAAAGGGAGGAGTTATATATATATATATATATATATATAATGTATATATATATATCACAAATCTTTAAAAAATTGAAAATTTTCCACTCTCACTTCTGCTTTTCAATATAATTCTGGAAGTCCTAGCCAGACCAATAAGACAAGAAAAAGACATACAAGGAATCCAAACAAGGCAAGAAGTGAAACTATCACTGTTTGCAGATGACATAATAATATACAGAAAACGTCCCAAAATCTCTGCAGAAAAACTTATCAAAATAATAAACCAGTTCAGTAAATGAAAATCCCTTGCTCATGGACTGGAAGAATTAACATCATTAAAATAGCCATCCTACCAAAAGCAATTTATAGATTCAATGCTATTCCTATATAAATGTTAACATTTTTCAAAGAAATAGAAAAAAAATACTTTTGAGAAAACTTCAAACAGCTTTCCATAGAGGTAGTATCAGCTTGCATTTCCACAACAGTGTAGGGGAATTCCTTTTTCTCCAAATCCTCACCAACATTTGTTGTTGCTAGTTGTTTGAATATGTTCATTCTCACTGGTGTGAGATGGTATCTCATTGTGGACTTAATTTGCACTGCCCTTATTACAAGTGATACTGAATAGGTTTTCATATGCCTGCTGTCAATCTGCATTTTTTTCTTTGTAGAATTTCTGCCCATTTTTTTATGGGTTGTTCAATTTATTCTCGTTAAGTTTATTTTTGTTAAGTTTAATCAGCTCTTTGTGTACCTTTGTGATCAGTCCTTTATCATTAGTATTGTGTACAAATATTTTCCCCCAATCAGTGAGGTGTATCTTTGTTTATTTATTGTCTCTCTTGCTGTATAGAAGCTCTTTAACTTGATTGAGTCCCAGCTATTTATCCTTTCTTTCACTATCCTTGCTTTGGATGATGTATCTTTAAAGATAAGGCTGAAAATTAGAGCTTCCATATGAGTCAGCAATCCTACTTCTAGGTATACACCCAAAGGACACAAAAACATTGATTCAAAAGGACACCTGCACCCTCATGTTTATTGTTGCTATATTTACAAGGTGTGGAATCAACCCAAATGTCCAAAAATAGAAGACTGAATTAAAAAGATGTGGTAAAAATACACAATGGAATATTACTCAGCAATCAAAAAGAAACGCATGCCTTTTGCAGAAACATGGATGGAGCTGGAAGGGATCATGTTTAGTGAAACAAGCCAGAAAGAAAGAAAAATACCAGATAGTTTCACTCATAGCAGGATGGTAAGGAATCAGGAGGGAGTGAGGAAAAGAGAGAGAGAGAAACAAATGTAATAGAGTAAAAATGAAAACAATGAACACCTATAAACCAGAGATGTTTTATGGGGGTGGAAGGGTGAATGGGATTGGAACTAGGGTGGGAACAGTGCACTTGACTGCTGATGGCACATGGGTGAATTGGAGGTGGGAAGCCCATGGGGATTACAACTGAGATGAAAAAATGCACAAAATGAAGAATGATGTAAAAAAATAAATAAAAAACATAAAATAATTATATATACTCTAGATAGCACAGATAATAAAATTACAATATTTACAGAGAAACAAAATAAATAGAAAAAATATAGATGAAATTCATATGGAGCCACAAAAAACTCGACTAGCCTAGGTTCTTCTGAACAAGAAAGAGGTATTACACTCCCAGACTTCAAACTATACTATAAAGCCATAATAATTAAAATTGTGTGACAGTGGGACAAGAACAGAAACAGAGACCAATGGAGTTGAATAGAAAACCCAGATATAAATCCACAGCTTTATGGACAGCTAATCTTTCACAAAGAAGCACATAATATGCAATGGAACAAAAAAGATTGTTCAACAAATGGTACTGTGAAATCTGGGTTGCTAGGTGAAAAAAAAAAAAAATGAAGCTGGCTTCCTACCTCACACCATACACAAAAACCAACTCAAAATGGATTAAATAACTAAACATAAGATCTGAAAACATAAAGCATATAGAAGATAATATTGGTGAATTACACAACATATACCTCAGTAATAAATTTAAAGATACATCAGCCAAAAAAAAAAATAGTGAAAGAAAAGATAAACAGTTGGGACTACATCAAACTGAAGAGCTTCTGTACAGGAAAAGAGACACTACATAAAACAAACAGACACTCCACTTACTGGGAGAAATTTTTCACACATAATACAAGTGATAAAGGACTGATCACAAAGACAGACAGAGAGCTGACAAAACTCAACAAATGTAAAGTGAACAACCCCATCAAAAAATGGTCAGAAGAGTTACAAAGACATTTTGGCAAAGAGGAAATTCAGACAGCCAGCAAGCATATGAAAAAAATGTTAAGCATCTCTTGTAATAAGGGAAATGAAAATCAAAACCACAATGAGATACCACCTCACATCAGTGAGAATGGCACATATTAAAAACAAAACAAAACAAAAAAAGCAAACCAAAAAAAAAACAAGCAACAATAAATGTTAGCGAAGGTATGGAGAAAAAGGAATTCTTACACTGCTGATGTGAATGCAAACTGGTGCAACTACTATGGAAAGCTGTGTGGAATTTTCTCAAGCTGCTAAAAATGGAGCTTACACACACACACACGCATATACATATGCATATGTGTATATAGCATGTATGTATGTAGCATGTGTGTATAATATGAATGTCTGTGTACGTGTATACGTGTGTGCATGTGTGCATATATACAATATATGTGCACAAATATGTGTGCATGTTCATATATACACATATATGTGTGCATACATGTGTGTGGCTGGTACACATGTATACACGTACTGTGCGTGTATGTGTACATATATATGTGCACAAAATGTTCAAAATGAAGAATAATGTACTCTCTCTATATATATATACAATTTAAAAAATAGCAATGAAGATAAACTCATTTGTTAGCTACATCAACTCATTTACATGAGTAAATCTGGTTTAGAATATTATCTAGATATAAGATATTAAAAATATTCTATTATCTTAAAGCACAATTTACTAAGGAGGTATTTATTACATGGAGGTAATATTCCATGTGTAGAAGTGGAAAGGGACTGATGATAGAATAAGACCAGTGCTATCTGAGGGCACTGTGGTAATGTGATCTCACCAGATATGTAATATTATTTAACTCTTCTTCATGTAGCCATATGTTTAGAATGGAGATTTTGTCAAAAGGGACTAGATATTTTCAGCACACAGAATTTTGTTTGACATCTGAATTTCATCAACATGAACACTCAAAAAAACACAAATATATCATCTTTTTACATACCCCAAAGTAAAAGTACTGGTAAAGACTGAATTCAGGCATTCTCTCACACATAAAACTGATCCCAAATGAATACAAGTTAAAAGGTAGAGGAAATGTGTCATAGAAAATCACACTATGGCATAAGGAATATAATAACTATGTGTTAGAAGCCACACACCATAAGTGTTCTTGTAGAATTTCTGTGTTTATGTTTTGTTGAGTTGTTAACAACAAAGCTAACAGTATGCTTCCTATGTCCTCAAAGATCATGGATTTACTCAAGCTTAGAGATGAGAAGAAAAAATAAATTAGTCCATATCACTAATGAATAAAATGAATATTTTCATGAAGTTATGTGGTTTGTTCACATATACAATAGTGTTACATCAAGTTGTAGTCTTAAAAAAACCTAATTAAAAACATTTTTTTGACAATTAGTTCCTAGTAGTTGAAATAACCCAAATGAAAATAGTACCTTTCATTAGGTATCAATGAGTAAAACAATTTTTTTAATAAATACTAGCACTTGGAATTCTTCAATATGCTGTTTGTTTGAATTCTTCCCATATACCAAACACAGGAGTTAGTGCTTTTGTCTAATAAAAAAAGTTTAAATTCAATACTTGCCTCAGTGGTACAGAATTTATAATGCTTTATAAATGACATAATTAATGACATAATCTTCCACAATTATAAATGTCTAGTAAGCCTATTTTGTCTAATTTCTTATTTAAGCCTATTTCCTTGTTGATTTTCTGTCTTGTTGGTATGTCCACTGATGAAAGTTGTATGTTGATATTCTCTGGCATTGTGTTGCTGTCTGCTATCAATATTTGTTTTCATATTTGTTAAGTATCATATATTTTGATGCTCCTTTTTTTGGTATATATATGCTATGTGTATGTGTATACATATATGTGAATACATGTATATGCATGTATGTCTATACCAAACATATATATGGCTATTAAACCCTTTTTGTCATTTATTTAAATAACATCCATCTATTTCTCTTGTTACATCTTTTATCTAGAAATCCATTAGATCTAGTAAAACTATGGCTGTCACTACCTTTTGGGGAATCTGACTTGCTTGTGTAAATGATTTCCAACTATTTTTAAAACTTACATTTATTTTTGGAGCCCCCATATGGCTCTCCTAAAGATAACAGAAATGAGGGTTGGTTTGTTGATTTATTTATTTTGATTCAAATAACCACTTTGTGACTTTTGATTGGTGAATTCAATCCACGAAAGTTTAAGGGGTTTATTGATATGTGAACATTCACTATTTTACCTTTACTTACCTGTCCTTTATTTCTTTGTTCGGTTGTTTGTTCAGTTATTTGGGGGGGGGGGTGATTTTTTTTTTAATTTAAGTGAGGTCAAGTACTTATAAATATCTCTACCTACTGTGTCCCAAAAGGCTTTTAGTTCTTCATATCTGAAGAAAAATCATGTAAGATATAACATTACTGGCTGGCAGTTTGGATCTCTGTTTTGATTATATCATGTCATTCTCTATTTGTTTGTAGGGTTTCTTCTGAGCAGTGTGAGAGTACACTTATAGATGACCTGATTGCTTTACTCTAGATATTTTCAATATTTTGTCTTTATACCAATTTCTTGGTAGTTTTATGACAATAAAGGTTGCTGTAACACACATGACACTTGGAAAAGCAGGTGCTCATTTAGATTAATTCCCTTCTCAAGTTAGTGAGTTTTCCAATTTGAATTAGATCCCTGTTTTTCTCTATCTCTGTCTCTGTCTCACTACCTCTTCCCGTTTTGGGATATCCATTGTCCTTACATTGTCTTCTTGAATCAGATAATTTTTAAAATGTTTCTTCAGGTTTTTGTTATTTTACTATGTATTTATCTTCTTCTTCTGAATCTTTTATGCTTTAATATCTCTGAATCTTTATGCATTAGTATCTTGGAGGTCACTGATATAAATTTCATCTAATCTATCTTGCTTGCACAGATTACTCCAGAATTTTTTTTTAAAAAGATTTATTTATTTGTGCATACAGAACTGGGGTACAGGCCAGAGACTCAGGGGTGGTGAAAGACTTCACCAGTGACAGAGGGGGGAGCAGAACAGACAGATCGATGAATTACACTGCTGAGGGGAGCAGCGGGCAGGTCAAGAGAGGTCTACCACACCATGTGGTCACCTCTGGGGCAGGCAGGAATCGAACTCATGCTGAAGTGGTTTCAGCTTCTCAGTGCAGTGCT
Source organism: Condylura cristata (assembly GCF_000260355.1). Classification (NCBI taxonomy): domain Eukaryota; kingdom Metazoa; phylum Chordata; class Mammalia; order Eulipotyphla; family Talpidae; genus Condylura; species Condylura cristata. The sequence continues at coordinate 2,721,308 of NW_004567115.1, read as the reverse complement.
TTAACCCGCTGCGCCACCAAGGAGGGCCCTGATCCAGAATTTTTAATCTCCACTTCAATTATTATATTCTGTGTCATTTTTCATACCTCAGCTTCAATTTTATTTTAGTTGCATTAATTTTATATCTGATATTATTTGACATTTTTTCCTGAGTTTTATTGTATATCATTTGTTTTCAGAATTTTCTTATCACTGACTTTTTCCAAATTTTTCCATTAATTTGAATATCATGGCAGTTTTAAACTCTGTATCAGATAGGAAGGTAAAATATTTCACATATTGATGTTGTTTCTCCTGGTGCTTTAATATTCCCTTGTGATGCCAAGTTTGCATTTGTGATAACTTTTCTGTCTGCTTATTTTATTTCTTTATATTTATCTTTCTTTTTTTGAAGCTTTGTTTATTTATTCATACAGAACTAGAGTACAGGCCAGAGGTGCAGGATTCACCAGAGACAGATTGGGGAGAAGAACAGGCCCACTGACGAAGTACACTGCTGAGGGGAGCAATGGGCAGGTCAGGAGAGGTCTGCCAGGCCATGTGGATCACCTCTGGGGCAGGGATCAAACTCATGCTGAAGTGGCTTTCACTTCTTAGTGCTGTGCTTTAACCATTAAACCAACAGGGAAGTCCAACTTCTTTTTTTTTTTTTTAAACCTAGGAGCAGTGTGATGACTTGAGGAGCACCCCAGCTCCTCCAGAAGTATTTCTCTTCAGTCACACATGTGTGCCTCCATTTCATTAAGCTCCCCACTCCCATGGCCACCAGCTCAGTGTAGGTATCACAATTTGTGTGGCCGCCTCTCCAAACCAGATCCCAACTTCTTGGTTTTTCTCCACTCACCTCTTCATTAATGAAACATGGATCTCAGCATCACTTCACTTCTGGAACAGTCTTTGCTGATTTCAATGTCCAAACTGTGCTCTAGTTTTGCTGAAGTGTTGGGGCCTTCTTAGTGCAGTGCTATTTTGGTTGAATTTTAGATTATCCTCTTGGGAACTAAATAAGGAAATTCCACTGAGGCCATCTTTGTTTCATAAGTATATTTTCTTAAACAGACACTGATCATATGCCTAAAGTACGATAAGTGGTTACCTGCACAACCACGTCAGCTCCAGATATGCTAACTAAGCTCCTCTCCTGGCCCATAAGGCATGTTTGGGAGGCTTGGATAGATAAAGATCAATAAGGTTGCCTCAAGGACAAGAACATACAATGACCACCATGATCACAAAACCAGCCCAAGTCCAGGAATGCAGAAGCAGAGACTATGGCATGGCACATGTCAAAGGCTGTACCCAAACCAGACATCCCAGAAGATAACTCGTGTGATCTGTCACCCCATGTATTAAAGCGTCTCAAGTCCTCCTTCAAGTGCAGACTTCTCCCATGTAGCTCACTGCTTCTCTTAGCATTGTATTTAGATTCATTTTATTTATACATATAAGAGCTGGAAACTTAGAATACAGGCCAGAGGTGCAGGGGATGAAAGGATTCACCAGAGACAGAATGGGGAGCAGAACAGGTGGCTCTATTGAAATACACTGCTGAGGAGAGCAATGGGAGACAGGAGAGGTCTGTTGCACCATGTGGATCAGCTCTCTTACCTGGGATTGAACAGGAGCTGCAGTAGTTGTCAATAGCTCCATGACACTGAGACTTAACCCCTTGCACCACCAGGAAGGCCCCCATTTAAATCCACATTTTCTGGTGAATTTTTTCATCCCATGTATCTGTTCTCACATCGATATTTCTTCCCACAAGATGCTGCAGACTGTTTTTTTTTTTTTTCTTCTTTTTTTTTTATTGTTGTTTTTTAGAATGTTTTTTTCTTCCCCCCCAACCATCATCACCATAGCACCTCTGTCCTCCCTCCTTCAAGACACAATATTTTTTGTGAAGTCAACATTGTATAGGTTTAAGCATACATATACAAATGGCTTGTCACACAAATACACACATAGTTGTGAAATAAAATATTATATATAAGAAATCAATCATCTTAACTCCTTTTTCAAGAACCTATGGCAAATATTTAATTTGTTATTAATGTGGAATATATTTGTCTTGCCACAAAAATGTCCACATTTTCAGGGACCTGAAAATACATTACTTCTACATATGTTTTAATGTCGTCAAACAATTCAGACTTAACCCATTGCTGGAAAACTTTACATATGTTCCTTTAAATGGCAAAAGGGACTATGTAATGTCATAAAGGTATACATCTTGCAATTGAGAGATTGTCCTAGAATATCTATGTGAATGCAATATAATCACAAAGGAGAGCCAGCGTCAGAGCAAAGGAAATGTTATGAGAGAAAATGAGGCCACAGTGATGCACTGAATGTAGTCATGGGCCAAGGGATATAATGCAAATGGCATTTAAAAATTTTAAAAGGCAAGGAACTAACTTCCCCCAGATTCTCTAGAGGAACACAGTGCTGTCAACTCATTTTAGGCTTCACACCTTAAGGTCTATAAGAAAGCATATTTCAGTGGTTTTAGGCACTCTATTTCATCAGCAAAAGAACATTACTAAAGCTGATAGATTCAATGCTTCAGTGTAGTCTGAACTTTCAAGTAGTCATAATACAGCTTTTTGGACTTATCTCTCATGACATCCAAACTCATTTAAAATAGCAATATAAGCCCTCCCTGGTGGCGCAGCAGGTTAAAGCACTGCACTGAGAAGCTAAAGCCACTTCCGCATGAGTTCGATCCCCGCCTGCCCTGGAGGAGACCACATGGCACTGCAGACCTCTCTCCTGACCCACCCGCTGCTCCCCTCAGCAGTGTACTTCATCCATCTGCCTGTCTGCTCCCCGCTCTGTTTCTGGTGAATCCTCTCACCCTCTGCATCTCTGACCTGTACCCCCAGTTTTGTATGAATAAATAAGTAAATCTTTAAAAAAAATAGCAATATAATCAACACCGTCTACTTTGTGCCTTCTACATTTTTTTTTTACCAGTAACCAATTCTGACCTTGGACCATGTCCTTCCTTCTGCAGTTAATGTCCTAGGTCTGCTTAAAGCCTAAACCCTAAATTTATATATATTTTTTAAAGATTTACTTATTTGTACATACAGAACTGGGGTACAGGCCAGAGGCTCAGGGGTGGTGAGAGGCTTCAACAGAGACAGAGTGGGGAGCAGAACAGGCAGATTGATGAAGTACACTGCTGCAGGGAGCAGCGGGCGGGTCAGGAGAGGTCTGGCTCGCCATGTGGTCACCTCTGGGGCAGGCAGGATTCAAACTCATGCAGAAGTGGTCTTAGCTTCTCAATGTTGTGCTTTAACCCACTGTGCCACCAGGGAGGGCCTAAATTTATATTTTACCATCAAGTCATTCCATTACTTCATATCAAAAGAGTACTATAGCTTTAAAGGTAAGTACAATGTCTTGCATTGCTATTTTTAAGTCATTTGAAATATTCAGTCTGTTGTTTTACCAATTTATAAATTTTAGTGAAACAGGTGTTAGTGTGCTTCTCGTTTTTAATCATCTTGACAAGATCATCCAACCTTAACAATGGCAGGTGTCGCCCCACCTAATGGCATGTACAGAATGTATTTACATTTGCATATTATTGGGTGTCCTTGGTAGCACAACAGGTTAGAGAACAACACTACAAGCTCACCTCAGCCGCTTCAATGCGAGTTTGATGCTGGGAAGCCCTGAAGGTGACTCACATGGCCTAGCAAACCTCTTCTGTCTCACCCATTGCTCCCCTCAACAGTGTACCTTGTTGATCTGTCTGTTCTGCTCCCCACTCTGTTTCTAGTGAATTCTCTCACCACCCCTGCTCCTCTGGTCTGTACTCCTATTTTGAATGCATAAATGAATAAAAATATTTTTTAAAAAATAAATATGTACAGTGTCATCGAATAAATACATGTAGTCATTCTTGGCCAGGTTTCTTGTTACCTCAGAATCTGCATGTCAATATATGGAAGATTCTCAAAATACAGAAGTTGGGAAAATCTCCTAAGTATTTAGTATTATGCTGTTTATTGAATTGGGGTGCAATGCATGGTTAGAGTCTCTTCCTGTTAAATATAAATAATAGAGCTGCTGGGATTTCTATAATCACATAGACATGGCTGTCAGGGAGAAAATAATTACATTATAAAGTTGCAATGTCTAAATAATTTTACAAACCATTTTATTTGACAATCACTAGAATTCCATGAGAGTAAAAGATAGGCTTTACTATTGTTATATTATAAATTAGGAAGGTTGGTTGGTGGGAGATTGTGGGTGTTTGGAGGCATGGGAAAACTATAGAGAAAAATTCTATAGTGTAAAAGCATAAATAAAGATTTTTTTTAATGAAGAAAACATATATAAGAAGCTAAGACTTAGAGCGAAAAATTGCTTCCCAACACTAACAATTGGCAGAATCAAGAGTAGAAGCTAGTACTTCTAACTCACATCCATTGTTCTTTCTTTAACCCCACAATTCCTTACAACTAGAAAAGCCAATAATGATTTTTTAAAAGCCATCATAAAATGTAAATAAATTCATTTTTTAAATTTCAAATAATAAACTCCAAATTTCTATGAGACGATTTTTGCTCTATTGTTATGACTTGTTTTCTACTCTAAGAAAAAGACTACCATAAATTAACAAAATGTCATGCTTTATCATATGCACTTTCTGTGATAAATACCTAAGTGGCCTCACACTGTTTAACATAAAAGTTTTAAGTTTTACTATTAACTTGCTGAGTCATCAGACTATAACCCCATTTGGAGAGGTGTTACAAGGTATTTAAAGATAAGAGAATGACACAAATAAAGACCAGATGCATTATGGCAAATGACTGGAGGATAAAAATGACATACTTTCCATGACTTGAGGAATATAAACAGCTAAATTTCTTGATTCTTTTACAATCAATTGAAATGAACAAGTTCCTCTAGGAGAAATCATCAAGATTCACACATACTTAGAACAAATAGCAGCAAATTGTCTATTATTTCTCTTTTCAACAACAACAACAAAAAGAAATGTAATTTATTCAAATTAGAGGGGAATGATAATATGGAAACCTACCATAAGTAGTATGTAAACCTACTTAAAATTATTAACATTTTGAATACCTACAGGATCTAGCAAAAAAAAAAAAAAAGAAAGAAAAGAATTTACCATGCACTTTGTTAATTCTATATCATTTAATTGTTGTTATTCTAATAAGATAATTCCTTTAAGGAAATATTCTTCAGGAAGCATGTGTGTGGGAATGTATTAGAAAATATAATGTTCAGTGTTCTCCCTTTGTTCATTGTTGATTTAATTTATGCATTTTATATATTTTATAGTAGATGTTGTTCAAAGTTATTTTAAAAACAAAAATAACACAGGAATGTTATTAAAAACACAGGAGTTGTTTTAGTTGACACTGAAAGTGGCCATCTGACTGTGTCCCTTATTATTGGTATGACTTTGAGTGAGTGATGGACAATTCTTAAAACTAATTTTCACATCTGTAAAATGGGTGATTAAAAAAACTAAAATGTTCAGCATACTGTCTAGCTCTATCCATCTCCTCAATAAGGGTTTATATTTTCAATTAATTTCAGAAAATATTTTCATTTCTCATTTAACAACATCAGTTTAACATAAGTATAATACCTTAGAGTTATATATATATATATATGTATATATATATGTATATATATATATATATATATATATAGAGAGAGAGAGAGAGAGAGAGAGAGAGATTGAGAGAGAGAGTTAAGTAAGCAGTAATTTATTGGATTTTTTTAATTATTAGCTAAAATCAAAATTATGAATCAAAGTAAGAAGGTGGGTATCATTTTATCTTACAGAGAAAAACATATATTTGTATGATTATTTATTTAATGAAGTATAATAAATTGTCTTATGATAATGCCTGTAGCTACAAAGAGATATATAGGTAACTATATTCACTAAAAGCATTAACATTTTGTTCACTAGTTTTAAAGCTGAATCATTAGTCCTCAAAATAAGAGACTCACATTAAAAAATTATCAAGAAAAAAAATAGGCCCTCATTTATTAAATATTTTTCATGAGCTAGACAGTGTATATTTCATTTAATCTTCACAAAGCTCCCATGAAATAGTTGCTATTTGTTATCATTTATTCTAGAGATGAAAAGTGATTACTTAAATAGAAGATCGTTTCACAATTTAGAAGTGGCATAGTCCAAATATGAGCCTTGGCTTAACCACAAAATATTAATTTCTTAAGTTCTACTGCAATATTTATCTGTTATCCCAAAGATACATATTAATTGAAGCTGAAGATCATTCTAAAGTCATAAGGCACAATAGGGAGAAAAGGAAAAATCAAGGTCAATATTTTATGGTCACATCTCCCAGTAACTTCTCACTAAGGGCACAATGGGGTCAGATTCTGTACTACCTTTTGCTATCACTGTAACCTTGACCCTCAGAGTTTTTGTTTGTTTGATTAAATGAGAAGAGGGACTTCTTTTCTTCTGAATAGAGAAAAGTAGAAGAGTAATCCCTAGATACTGGCAGATTGTGGTCATTCAATGAACAGAAGCTGTTATAATTAACATGATAGATCCTAATTCAGAATTCTTGTATATTCAGCCTATTTTATAGGTATGTATAATTTTGGAGAATATTCTGATATATGGGTCACATCATACAGCTCCTAGGTTTTTAAAAGCAAAATTTTATATCATTTGATGATATTTGATGATATTTAGCTATATTAATGATTGCACTATTCTAAGTTAATACTAGAGGCAAAAGTATTTCCTAATACCTTTCTGAGAAACAATGTCTTTCTTTGGGTACAATAGACAAAAGCTCATAAATTCATAAAGCAGACAAAAGCTGATAAATTCATAAAGCAGAACATATAGAAGTGAAACATTTTCAAAACAATTGGCATATATCTCCATTCTGTTTCCTGTCAACATCATGAACAAAAATTGCTTTTCTGGAATGGTAATAAAGCAGAGACATTGAAATTGGATATACAACAACAGTCTTGAGCATGGAGGAAAGCAAGGCAAAAGAATAGGAAAATATAGCAAAAAGAAAATCAATTTAAAAGTAAGAAACTTTTCCTACTTATATAGTTGAAACTAGCTAACATAATATATCTTTAGGACTGGTAAATTTTTCCTCTACATTTTTTTTTATTTTAAATTTTTACTATATAATTTATTTATATATTTTTTTTACCTCATTGCTCAATTTTTACAATGCTTGCTTTCTTTTCTGGGGTGTGTATATTTTGAATTTGAAAGTGACTTTTGATGTGGGGCACATTCAGTAATTGTTTGTTCAACATACAGGATTAGGACAACAAAAGGTGGTATATAATAACACCATGATCTAGGTTTATTCTAACACTATTGAAAGAGATGAAATGATTTTAAAACAAACAAGTTTGAATCTCCTCCACTCCTTCTCTCTATTCAAACCTAGTAATAAATAGAAAACCAATATATAAAGATCTTTTATCTGTGTGCAGATATGCATGCCTACATATTTATTAATTCCAAATAAAATGAAAACTTTGGAAAAAGATTTTTCAATTTAACAGAAACATAAAATTTTTAAAAACAATCAAAAATAAAGTTTCTAAGATAGTCAGCCATTTAAAGACATCCCTTACAAATTATGGCATTCCAACCATAAATGTACTTCCAATGTTCAATAAATGATTACATGGTTTTCTCCCACAACAAGAATATCTAGGAAGTTAAATTAATTTGTATTAAAATCTTTAAGTGGTCTCATATACTTTGTAAGGTATTTTTTTGTTGTTGTTGAAGTTGCATCTAATAGGAATTTCCTCAGGCTGCCATTAGAGGGCATAAAAGAATAATTGTGGAGAACAAAATTATAGAATTCCCAAAATTAACCCTGAAGGAAAAAACTACCTTTGAGCTTTGGCTTCAAAAGAATTTTTTTTAAAAGGACAGTAGAAATAATTTATACATGGAGAGCTTTGATGAAAGTAGCCATCCATAAATTACCAATCATTATTTTATATGTAAATAACAAAAGCAAATAGCTAAAATTTTAAGTTCAGTTGATAAACTCAAAATTATTCATTAAACAGCAGTAATCCCTAGAATATATGGTGAAAAATAAAATGATAAAAGAAGGAAGAAGGGGTACAAAGAAAATGGAAGAAGCAAATTATTATTTCAAATTTTTACTCATAACATGTAAAAACTATAAAAGTCAAAAAAAAATGGGAAGTGATAAACTTAGTTAAAAGAAAATGAACCTCACACAAAGAAAAATAAACCAAAGTTTCCTATTATTTACATCAATTCATTTTTTAAAGAATTTTAAATATATATTCCATTTATAAATGCCATGTTCAATATTTGCAACAGAAATGAATCCATATCCAATTAGAAGCACAACTAACCCTTCCCAAATAAATGTTTTGAAGTTGGTATTAATCTAGCCAATATACTTTTTAAAGGTAGGGGGAAAATTTATAGCTTATATTTCAGGTCAATATAAAACTCTATATAGAAAGTCTCCTTTGTAGTAAACACTTTTATATTTACTGAATTCCATGATAAATTTACGATATCAACTCCTTTAATTTACAAAACAGTAAAATCCCAAGATCACCTTCAAACAGAAGGAACACAGTCTCAATATGTTTCTATCGCATTATGAAGACTGTTAAGACTCCCTATAGGGCACTTTGACTTAAATCCTATAAATTTCCTGCTTAAATTTTCAAACACTGGAAAGCAGGGATAACATAACCCCACCTTTTCATGATAGTTATGTGAGAACATAAACCCATCTTTTGGTGATAGTTCTGTATTAATCTGTATTGCTAAAGGGGTCATAAAGGAATTGAAATTATACTGAATAGGATCTCAGACTCCCCATTTGATTTGTAAACACATACCTTTGTATATGCTCAGTGGAAAAGATATTTTCAATTCTCTGGAATGGAAGCGGACCTCTTAGAAAGGTTTCTAGCCCATAGAATCCATTCTGATTGACCAAAACTTGTATCTGACATAAGTAGAGAGTACAGTATGTGTGTGTGTGTGTACACATATATAATTACACACATACACATATATGGATGATATATGCTAGACACACATGACATTACTTGTTTTTTGCTTCTACTTCTTCATGTATAAAAATTACATAATAGCTAAAAATAATAAATTTATGGTTCTGTATGTCAGATACCAACATACCAACACCACAGATTTACTTTGACAATATTCATTAGCATTAGGAAGTAAAGAAAATTGGGAATAGATTGCTTAAAGACATTAGGAATTATATTTTCTGCATTGGAAAAAAGAAAACAAAACAAAACTGAGGGCTTCTGATTATTCAAATACAACATCATCTTAAGGCCTCCAAATCCCTGAGCTCTTTTTTCTCATAGTTATTGTCAAGTTTGTAATTGCATATTCACCAATCTGTCTCCTGCTCAGGAATATAAATTATTTAATGTTAAAAACTATTGATATATTCCAAGAACTGTGGCTGATACAAGGAAGCCCTTTCTATACTTTGATGTATTAACCCAGATGAGAAGAAAACCTCAACAATCAAGCAACAGCAACTAAACAACTTGAGTTCTATACTTCATAGCTATGCTTTTTTTAATTACAAAATTTATTAAGAATATATTAGGTGTTGGGCCCTCCCTGGAAGTGCAATGGGTTAAAGCAGAACATTATGAAGTTATCTGCAGCCACTGCAGCACAAATTCAATTCCTGGCCAGGGAGGTGCGCGACATGGTATGGCAGACCTCACCTGCTGCTCCCCTCAGCAGTGTATTTCAGTCGATCTGCAAGTTTTATTTCCCCACTTTAGTGAATTCTCTCGGTCCCCACACTTATGGCTTGTACTTCAGTTCTTGCATGTATAAATAAATAGATCTTTAAAAAAATAATCTATTATGTGTTAAGGATCACTTATAGGCACTGGGAACACAGCAATAACTAACATGATTTTAAAACGTCCTTCGCCCTCATGGAGCTCACTTTTATGGTAGTGAATTTAAATATATATATATTTTGAAAAAAGAGAGAACTAATACCAGTAACAAAACATGATGCTAACATACATGGTAATAATCAGGAATATCTAGCTGCATGCACACACACACACCCTTCATATTGAGGACATGTTTGAAAAAAGAAAGATAACTCTAAAATACTGTCTAAACAGGGTTTGGTGAAAATCCTAACATTAACATTGTGTGCAGCTTTGCCATCTAAAATAAGGAAAGTAAATGTTTGAAAGGGGCCTGTTTCATTCCAATTTCTGTGACCGGCCGCAAGAAAGAAAGGCAACAGGCTGGGCAAGTAGAGTCTGTTGCTCCCAGGCAGCAGTTGAGACAGAGTTTCCAAGGGTGGTGTCCACAGATACTGCCAGCCTTATAGGGGAAAAGAGTCTCTTATATGGAATCTGGGTTCAGATTCTAAAGGGGTGACTCATTACTGTGCCCCCTGATGCGAGGCCCAGTTCCTTATCACCGTTATCTAGTCCCACAGGTATCTCCCAGATATGAGGCATTATCGCCTATATCTAGTTCCAATGGTAGTTGTTGTGTTACCACAGTACCTGGTCGCCCCCAACAGTTCCCAGAGAGACATTAAAGATATGAGACATCTTTATTCTCATGACAAAATGTTCTACACGGCTCAAGACATCTGGAACCCCATGTATCCCTGACACTCCAATTGGTTTCCCATGACTATGGGCTTCTTCTGCTTCACCCCACATTTTTTCTACCTATCAAAATCTTCTTTAGGTTTTTTGAGGTTGAAATACTCTTTCAAACGTCCATGTTACTATAGTATGCACTTGGCACTTCTAATTGCCTAGCATCTATTTTTTTCCCCTGTGAGTTAGCTTCATCTCCCTAAATATACTTCATTCATTTTGTTTTTATTTTCATATAGAACTGGAATATAGACCAGAGGTACAGGGGCAGGAGATGAAAGGATTTACCAAACACAGAGCAGGGAGTAGGACAGAATAGGTAGATTTACAAAAATAGACTGCTGGCAATAAAAGAGAGGTTTGGTGGGTCATGTGGGGTAGAACCCTGGTCAGAGATCAAATTCAGGCCACGATGTTGATAATGCTGAAACCTAACCCATAGGTCATATACAGACCCATCAACAAATCTTTCAAATTTTTACATAAGGGTTAAATGAGAATCTTGTAAGATTAGGAAGCACAATATAACCTTCTGCTATCTCCAGGTGATATACATGAGGTGTAAAAGTAAATATATACTACAGATAAAGGGTTGGGAAACAATTCTATAAGCAAATGGGAAGCGAGAGAGGTCACAGGCAGTCATAGAGATATCAGGCAAAAGATTTCCAGTTAAAACAGGTAATGGAGACAGGAATAAACACTACACAATGACTAAGAGAACAAAAATAAAGCCGGACATAACAATCGTCAACATATATACACCAAATCAAGGAGAACCAAATGCACAGTGCTCCTTGACAGTAATTAAGCAATGACTATCTACTTCTACACCACATTCTAGCCTATAGACAAATCAATGATACAAATATTGAATTTATAACATACTAGTTTTAGATAAAGAATCAGGCCATATTTATGTAACAGACAGTTGAAGGACAATATACCCCAAAACAAGAAAAAAAATACACATTTTTTTCCAATTGTACATGGAATATTCTTCAGATTAAACACATATGGACCACAGGGCAAACATCAAGAAATTCATGAAGATTCAAATAACACTAAGTATTGAGCATTTTCTCAGACCACAAATTTAACAACCAGTTATTGAATGAATAAGAAAAAGGAAAATCTCTAACACATAGAAATAGAATAGCATACTACTGAAAGACCACATCTTCAACAAAGAAATCAAAAAAGGAATAAAATTTACCTTGAGGAAAAAATCAATGAGGACACACTCTCCCAGGCCTCTGGGACATGGCAAAAGCAGTACTAAGAGGGAAGTATACAGCAACATAGACACACATCAAGAAACATCAGACGATAATATTGTCTCCCATTGCAAGAGACAAAGACAAGAACAACAAAAAAGTATAAGGAAAGAAATAATAAACATTAGAGTACACATAAATGATACATGAATCTAAACTTCCACAAGATCAGTGAAACCAAAAGCTGGTCCCCTCAGGTATAAACAAAATATACAAAACTCTAGTTAGGCTCACTGAAAGTGGAGAAAACTCAAATGAATATGATCAGACATTAAATAAAAGAAGCTACAAAAATACTGAAGAATTGCTGATGATAAGAGATGACTATAAACCTTCACAGGCAATCAAGTTAGATAACTGAGATGAGATGTAAAAATTCTTAGAATCATCCTATACTGACTAGGAAAGAAAAAGAAAACCTGAACAAACCAATCACAAGAAAGGAGATAAAAAGAAGTAAACAGAATTCCCTTTTAAAACAGAAGTCCAGAACTAGATGGTTTCATTTAAAGTTTGAAAGATAAAATTTCAAAATAAACTATTCCTTATTCCATTCAAACCCTTTCAAATACTTGAGAAAGAAGGGATACATCCATAAATATTTTGTGAGGCCACCTTTACTATATACCGGGGAGAGGGGCTGCAAAACACACACACAAAAGAAAATTATATATCTAACTTCCTAGGGAGCACATATGCAAAATTTCTCAATACAATCTTATAAACTAACTCCAGAAATGTATTAAAATGATTACACACCATGACCCAGTGGGATTTGTACCAGGAACTAAGCAATGGTTCACTGTCCACAAATCAACCAATGGGATCACTACAACAGAAAATTGGAAAATAAAGGCAGACCATCTGATCATATTAATAGATGCTGGTTTTATAAGGGTTAACATCCATTGAAATTTTGAATATATGACCAACCCACAACTTGTATCACACTTAATGATGAAAATTTTGAAAGAATTTCCACTAAGATCTGGCTCAAGACTAGGATGTCCACTTTTACCACAGCAAGTCAACATACTATACAAGTCCTAGCTAGAGCATAAGCAACAGAAAGCTATAAAATGAATGCAAATTAGGAAAGAAGTAAAGCTACCATTATTTGCAGATGATATCATAGCAATTATAGGGTATCTTAAAAACTCATGGAAAAATTATGGCCCTCCCTCGTGGCTCAGCGGGTTAAAGCACAGCACTAAGAAGCTTAAGCCACTTCCGCAGGAGTTCCATTCCCGCCTGCCCTGGAGGAGATCCACATGGCGAGGCAGACCTCTCCTGACCCGCCTGCTGCTCCCCTCAGCAGTGTACTTCGTTGATCTGCCTGTTCTGCTCCCTGCTCTGTCTCTGGTGAATCCTCTCACCCTCCGCATCTCCCAGTTCTGCATGAATAAATAAATAAATCTTTAAAAAAAAACTCTTGGAAAAATTAATTAAAACAATCAGTTCAACAATGTGACATAATACAAATAAAACACAAAAAACAGTAACCTTCCTATATACAATCAATGATAGAGAAGTATTAAGAAAACCATCTTATTTACATCTCTCAAAAATAATACAAAATAAACAAATACATGGAAATAATTCTTTAAATAAGGTGAAGGACATATACAAAGAAAATCTGATAAAAGAAACAGAAGACACAAGGAATTGGAAAGATACACTCCTGTTCATTAGTTAGAGAATCAAAGTTGTCACAATGACCATCCTACCTGAAGCAATTAGAGTCCATGGAATCCCAATTAAAAATCCCAATAATGTTCTTCAAAGAAATGGAACAAATATTGCTGAAATTCACATGAAAGTACAAAAGGCCTTAATGAGTCAAAGCTCCCTTGAAAAAAAAAAATCAGGAATCAGTGAGTTAAACTTCCAGACTTCAAGCTATCCTATAAATCAATAAAAAATAAAATCTCACAAGTCTGGAGGAAGTCAGACATATGGACAAGTGAAATAGAACTGAGAGACCAAAAATAGAACACCACATATATGGACAATTGTATAACAAAGGAGTGAAAAATACACACTGGAAAAGGGAAAGCCTCTTCAATAAATAGTGTTTGGGAAATTGGACTGCCACATGCAAAATAATTATACTTTACAACTCTTATACGTCACATGGAAAAAAAAAATCAAAGTTGATAAAAAGACTTGTATATAGCACCTAAAACTAGTACAAAGAAGACAAGATAGGCAAATTACTTTATCACATAAATTTCAGAAATGTGTCTGCAAATTTGTACCCTGTATCAAGGAAAGTAAAGAAATGGGACTAAATCAAACTAAAATGCTCATCTATGGTGAAAGAAATATTAACTAAAATAAAAATACATAAATGGAAGGATAGATCTATTTTCCTGTTATTTTAATAAAATTCATTTACTTATATATATTTTACAACATTGTTAACTTGTACACATTTGTTTTCTCCTCTCAGATATAATACCCAGAGAATTCCCACCACCAGTTCACCTATGGACCCTATAGCCCCTTTTGCTCTTCCATTCCCTATTTTTACCCCTCTTCTCTGCCCTGGACAAATCTCTGAATGTCTCTGTTAATTTTGTTTGTTGTTATATATCCCCCAATCCCTTATTTAGTCCCTTTATATTCTTCCTATAAGTGAAACACTACAATATTTTTTTTCCTTCCTTACTTATTTTGCTGCTCCTAATCCCCTCCAGCTTTATCCATGTTGCTGTGAATGGAATGAGTTTACCTTTTCATTGCTGTATAGTACTCCATTTGTCTGTATAGCACATCTTTTTGATCCAATCATCTATTTTGGGGAATTTGGGTTGTTTCCAAGCCTTAGATATTATAAATAGTACTACACAGGGGTACAACAGGGGTACATGTCCATTTGAATTCATGTTTTTGTTTTCTTTGGGGAGATTCCCTAGGAATGGAATTGTGGGGTCATATGTTAGCTCCATTTATAGTGGTCTAAGGAAGCTACATACTGCTATACATAGTGATTGGACCCTTTTCATTCCTATTCCCACCATCAGTGTAGGAGAGTTCCTTTCCTTGGCAACATCAATTTTTACAAGTTTTTTTTTGTTTGTTTGTTTGTTTTTATGTGTGCCATTCCCATCAATGTAAGGTGGTATTTCATTGTGGTTTTGATTTGCATTTCCCTGATTATAAGTGATGTTTTTTCATATATTTTGTGGACATTTGTATTTCCTCTTTGGAGAAGTATCTGCTCTTATTTTTGCTGAGTCATGTGAGTTTGTCATAAATATTTGCTGTAAATATTTGCGCTAAGTCCCTTGTCAGTTGTATGGAGTGCAACAATTTTGTCTTTATTAGTAGGGTGTCTGTTTTTGTTTTATTTATTCATTTATCTACTTATTTATTTATTTATTTATTTATTTTTGGATAGTATTTCTTTTGCTGTACAAAAGCTTTTATAGTTTGAAGCACTCTCTGTCTTTGATCTTTTCCTTCAACTTCTTTGTGGGTTGAGACTTTCAAGATGTTACTGAGATATATACCATGTAGTATTTTGTCTGTGTTTTCTTCTATATATTTTATGGCTTCAGGTCTTATGTTCAAGGTTTTTGTCCATTTTCAGTTGATGTGTTTGCATGGTGTGAGGCAGAGGTCCAGTTTTCCCAGCACCATTTATTTAACAAGCTGCTTTGTTCTATTGCATATTCTTTGCCCCTTTGTCAAAGATCAGTTGTCCATATTTGCATGACTTTATTTTTGGGCTTTCTATTCAATTCCATTGGGCTGTTTGTCTGTTTTTGTTCTAGTACCAAAGTGTTTTAGTTGCTATAGCTTTAAGTATAATTTGAAGTCTAAGAATATGATATCTCCATTCTCCTTCATTTTAGTCAGGAGAGCACTGGCTAGTTGAGAATTTTTGTATGTGTGCATGTGACTTTATATGAATTTCATCAATATTTGTTCTATTTCTTTGATGATTGTCATTGAGGTGCTTATTGAGAGTGCATTGAATCTGTAAATTTGCTTTGGTAGGGTGGCCATTTCTCATAATACTATTTTTTCCAATCCATGAATAGGGGACATTATCCCATTTTTTTGTATCTTCTATTTATTTTAACACTGTTTTATAATTTTCTTTTTATAAGTCACTCACCTTCTTAGTTAAATTTATTGCCAGGTATTTTGTTTGTTTGTTTTTCTTTCATTGTAGATGGGTGATTTTCTTAATTTCTTCTTCATCAGATTGATTGTTTGCATATATTACACTACTGATTTTTGTGTGGTGATTTTGTATCCTGCTACTTTACATAGCTGGGTTATTTATTTTAATTAGATTTTCTGTGAAGTTTTGGATTTTCTCTATGTATATTATCATATCATCTGTAAACAGTGCTAGTTTTACTTCTTCTTTCCCTATTTGAATGGCTTGTATATCTCCCTCTTGTCTTACTACTTTGGATAAGACTTCCAATAAATATATACTCATATCACACGCTGCTCTGAGAATTTTTCCATGTGATTCAGTGATATTTTCTGCAGTCATGATGCAATAGGTTCTAGTATTTTAATAACTTAAGTTAAAGAAAAATCAATACCTAATTTGCACAACAACATCATGTTGGGTTCTATTGACTTCAAACCTTTACAAAGTCTTATGACTATTCGTTTTCTTACTATCCTCTATATACTCCAGATATTCACACCTTGCTGTATATCTCATGTTCTTCAATAATTTTCTTGCCACTTCCCTGCTCAAGAACTTAAATCCTTCCATTTACATATTCAAACTTTTCACTCATTCTTTCACACAAGCATTTAATAAACGTGCTAGGAACTGGTGTCATGCATGATCAAAGATTTATAAAGATTCACTAGACATATATTTTTAAGTGTCAACAATATAAATTCCTTGTGTTGAGTTCTCTGTGAGAGTGCTACTATTAAACAGCAAGTTGTGTAAGCACTGTTGAAATTGGGGTGGAGGGAAAAGAAAGGGTGGGTTTCATATGATTGAAAGTAAACCAAAGGAAACCTTCTAAAGGAAGAGGTATTAGATCAGATAATTATATTACACTAAGAAGTCCTAAGTTTATTCTGAATACTTAGAGAAATCATTGAAATACTTCAAACAAGGAGTGACATGACCCAATTTAAAATATAGGGAAATCACTAAGGTTGCAATATGCAAAATGGATCAAAGAAGATCAAGACTAGAGATAGACCAGTAAAGAATCAATGCTATCATTTCAAGAAGAATTCGTAGAGATATAAAGAAAAAAATCAGTTAGATTAAGAAAATGAACTAAAAGTAGAATCATTAGAATTGACTTTTATATTAATCATGAAAGTATAATAGAATCCATATTTTAAACAACGTATGTATATAAGGTGTTATTCAATAAGTGAATAGATTTGAAAGCAACTGATCAAAATAAACATGAGCTCAGAAGTGCCTATGGAACTCCCAAGGAGTCTTGGCCAGTAGTAGGCTGAATTTCTCTCCCCCTTTCTTGCATTTCTCTTCTTTTCCTCAAGATCTGTGTGTGTGTCTGCCTATATGTCTCTCTCTAGCTCTTTTTCTCTCTCCATCTCTTTCTCTGTCTCCTATAAATACAAATTTGAGAGTCCTGCATATATAGTCCTTGCAGTTATGTGAGTATTCTGTTATTAGAGTGTGAAACACTTATACTAACAGTAGTCAGAAATACCAAGAGAAAACCAGGCACCTATGTTAACATGTAAGTTTTAATAACTGTATTTACAATAGTAAGAAGTGACCAATCAAAAAAAAAAAGTTTTAGTGCAATCAATTAAGAAAAAACTGGGAAAAGTTAGTATTGAAATAGTAAGAACTATTTTTTTTTAAGATTTATTTATTTATGCCTACAGAACTGGGGTACAGGTAAGAGGTGCAGGGGCAGTAAGAGGCTTTACCAGAGACAAAGCTGGGAGCAGAATAGGAAAATCAAGGAAGAACACTGCTGAGGGGAGCAGCAGGTGAGACAGGAGAAGTCTGTTGTGCCTTGTGAATCACCTCCCAGCCTCACCCAGGATGGAACTTGTAATGAAGTGGCTGTGACCAGCTTGCAGTGCTGCATCCTGAGAGGGCCAGCGTAAATTGTGCTGCCAGAGAGGGCCAGGGTAAGTTATTCTTAATTCTATAGTTGTAGGTGAAAGCAGGCAATACTGTGTTTAAAGGTTTATTGAAAAGTATAGTTTAAAACAGCAAATGCTGTTCAATGTTTTCAAGGAAGGAAATAAAGCAGTACAAGGAGATGCCATTAACTGTGTTTGTACATGTTTCTGACCAGGATTTACAACCGAACAAGTAGAGTCAATGGAGAAATAGACAAAGAGAGAGATTAAATTATAGAAGAGAGGTACCGAATGATTATTTTTTTAAAGGTTCCTGATGAGTTAGGAGGAAATAAAATTCAATGTTGATATTGAGTAGTAATCTTGGAGAGTATCAATGTTATCTTATCACTGAAATTGCAGGAAGAAGTTGACACTGAAGAGGGACACTGATCTGATAGTGGTAGTTCCTTCCTCTCAATACACTGTCACCAGGGAATAGAAAGAAATTCAAAACAAGTAATGAATATACAGATATGAATTTAGAAAAAGGAAAGTCATCTGTTTAATCAGTGCGTTGTGAATTGAGAAAGTTAATCATATGAGTTAATCATATGAGACATGCATACAAACTAAATCAAACTTCCTTTAAATATTATGTGAAAATGTTTAATTTTGATCACTGTTAAATAACTGCAACATACTTAAAATACTAATTTTAATAGGACAATCTCTAATGAATCAAGTTTTTAAGTGAGTGTAGCAGTAGAAAAAAGGGAGGGCACATCTGAGCAAAACCTCAGAGAATTGTAGGTGTAGACAAAATTAACCTGGGCCAAAGGAGTAAGAAAGGACCTTTATGACTATTGAGAGAGAAACAGGGAGATACTATGAGCTCTGGAATAAGAAACTCAAAATTTTGTTTTTTATTCATGAACACACTGAACACTTGGTGTCTATTTCATCTTTTAAGTTTCTTCACACACTGAATGAAATTTAGTGCTTGAACAGTAGATTTCATGATTTTTGAGGAATTAATACACAATCTCATCACTATAGCTTATATATATGTTTTTCCATGCCACAGTCTGAGAAGAAATCTAATTCTTTGTAGCACAATTTTCCCATTTTGTAATGACAAGCAAGACCACCTGGAGCTTTTGATCAATAGAACATAAGAGAAAGAAAATTAATAAAGAATAATTAAAAATTAATGTTCCCCGGTTTTATATTTGACTTTCTTCCTTGAAGTGTATCATGGGTAACTTGACTTTATTCCCTCTAACATCTACAAAACCAAACAAGCATAAGTCTGAAGTCAATTGGCTTAATAGACTCTACTCAATTTTAAAATAGCCACTTGAATCTGTTCTTAGGGAAAGTTTTGTTCTCTCAATGTTTAGTTAAATATGATTGAGATTTCATTTTAGCTCAGATGTAGTAAGCACACTTGATCTTGTTTCTCCCCTGCAAAAGTTATGTGCAGTGAATAAAACATCTATTTCAAAACTCTGAGAGTAATAATAACAAGGGAAAGGAGATAAATAATTAGGGAAAGGAGATAAAAAATCAAGTGATTTCTGGGAGTTAATTCATCTTATTCTTACCTTCTGGGACCCACCAGTTTGGTCTCGGTATAAAAGGAAACATAAAGTGGGGATTGGCACCCAGGGAGAGTGCTAAAAGAGCTCTATCATTCAGGTTGAAGAACCATGGTGAGAACACGCAGAAAATTTCCCATGTTTAATTTTATTCCTTGATTCTCCGTCTGTCGGCATAAAGTGAGCTATGGCAAAGGGTGCCATATGGAGTGTTAAGTAGCTGAAACATATGAAGACAAGAATAGTTCCTCTACACCTGCAGAATAAAAGTTGGACAACCTTTTAATTTTCTCTCTTAGAGTTACAGTTTTGTCTCCAAGACACTGATATAGTAAAGGAAAGTGCACAGCAGAGAAGAAAAATTAAGTGCCAGCTCTATAGGGAAAGGACCATAAAGAAAGATCCAGAGAACCTGCAGGTACAAAGAGACTGTAGAGGAAGAGGAGCTTAGGAAACAGGAATGCAAGGGAAGAGAAACTCCCATAAGTTCTTGAGGATGTAGATTCACTCCTGTATTGTGCTTGCAGGGATCTAGTGTGATTTGTCTTTAGCCTACCAAAGATATTCAAAACAAAACAAAAAAATAGATATTCAAAACATATCTAGACCATTTTCCAAGTTCCAGGTTAGCCAATGGGCAACAGACATATGAATTACATTTAAAAATCATTAGTAACAACTTTTAATAAAACCACCATCTACAGAGACCAGGTAGAATTTGTGGCTTAATCTAAACATGATGATTAATTAGTTCATAACTTGGGTATATGTTAACACCTCACACCTAAACCAAAGCACATCACCATCTATCAAGGCCCCTTGCTGCTTTGCAGCCCACCTACCCATAATAGTATTAATCCTACAGTCAGATTTGAGGGGTTTGGTTTTGTTTAGTTTTTTGCCTCTATATTCCAAATGTAAGTGAATTCCTCTGTTATTTGTCCTCCTTTTGATTAATTTCATTTAGCAAAATTCTCTCCATTTCCACTCCTGATTTCACAAATAGGAAAATTATATCCTTTACCATAGATATTTAGTATTCTATTGTACATATATACCACATTTTCTTAAACACATAAGTATTGTTTGGTACATTTTTTTTAACTTGCCTGTTATAAATAGTACTGTAATGAATAGTTATGTATACATACATGCATGCATATACATGTATATATGTGTGTATACATATGCATGTGTGTATGTGTATATGTGTACATATATATGTGCATGTATGTACCTACCAGCTTGGACTCAGTATAAATGGAAATATAATATAGTAATTGGCACTAAAGGAGAATTGTAAAAGAACTCTCTAATTCTTGTTAAAGAACTATGGTTGGAAGGTACAGAAAATTTCCCATACTTTAATTTTTTCACACACACACACATATGGGAAATTAAATATATATACCTATATGCATATGTATTCCTATATCTATTCCTTGTATAGAGATCTACATGTGGAATAGCTGAATCATATGTTAGTTTATTTTTAATAGTTTAAGAAGCTTCCATACTGTTTTCCATAAGGGTTGGCCCATTCTAGAATACACTAATATTATCTGATGCTTCTTTTTTGTTTTCAGTTTTGCCAAAACTTCCGTTTCTGGTATTTTTGATGTAGGACCTTTTCAGTACAGGGTATTTTTGGTTTAATGTAATCCCATTTATTTGCTTTTGTTACTTTTGCCTTGTAGTTCAGTCACAAAGACATTTCTGAAACCAATGCCAGGAAACATGTTGTATGTGTCCCTCTTATTATTACGTGTCTTACATCCAAGTCATTGATTCATTTTTATTTAATTTTATCTCATGGTATGAAATAGTTATCTAGTTTCATTCTTTTGTATGTGGCTATGCAATATTTCCAGCATCATTTATTGAAGTTAATATTTCTTTCTCTAATGTATACTCTTTACTAATTTGTCATAGTTTAACTCTCCATAAGTGTGGGATTATGGATTATTTCTGGAATCTCAATTCCAATCCTTGATCTTTATATGCATTTTTACCTTGAATGATATTGTTTTGAGTGCTATAGCTTGGAAGTATAATTTGAAGTCTAGGAGAGATTTTCCCTTCCTATTTATCAGTATCGGTTTGCTAGACATTGTCTTATATGGTTCCATATAAATTTCAGTATTGCTTTGGTTTTTGTGACCATTTTATCAGTTTGTTATTTCTTTTAACTATGATTTGTAACTGTTCTTATACAGATGCCTTACCTCCTCTGTTAAGTTTATAACTAGTATTTTATTTTCTCAATACAATTATAAATGTGACTGTTCAGTGATTTTTTTGTCTTCTACTTTGCTATTTGTGTGTAAGAGAATTCTATATTTTGTTTCTGTTGTCTTTGTTGTATTCAGCCACTGTTTGTAAATGTATTCAGTTGGAATCTTTTGGGATTTCTCTACATATTATTATATCATTTGAATCAGTTATAATTTTACTTTGTCTTTCCCAATTTGGATTCCTTTTATATCTTTCTCTTGACTAATTGCTCTAGCTGGAAGTTCCACTACAGTGCTGAGTAATAATGGTAGAATTGAGAATCCTTGTCTTATAACTGATCTTAAAGGGAAAACCTTCAGTTTCACACCATCTAGAATGATGCTAACTGTGCTTTGTCATATATATGCCTTCATGTGTTGATGAATGTTAATTCCATTTCCATTTTTAGAGAGCTTTCATTATGAATGTATGCTGAATTTTATCAAAGTTTTCTTTGCATCTACAGATATGACCATATGATTTATATCTTTACTTTTGTTAGCATAGTGAATTATATTTATCTATTTGTATATTTGGTACCTGGAATTAATGTTAATTGATCATGATACATGATGTCTTCAATGCATTATTGAAATTGGTTTACTGATAGCTTGTTGAAGATTTTTGTATCTATGTTCATTAGCATATTGATTTTTTTTAAACTGATATCATTGTCTGTTTTTGGTGTCAGAGTAATTTTGGCTTCATATAATGTGTTTGGAATCATTTTGCCTTCCTCAATTTTTGGAAGAGTGTGAGCAAGACAGGTATTACTTCATCTTTGAGGTTGTTTAGAACTCACTAATGAAAAATCTGGTCCAGAGCTTTTCCTATTGGGGGATTTCTATTACTGTTTCAGTTTCCTTGTTTATAAATGTTCTGTTTAGAGTTTCTATTCCTTCTTGATACAGTCTCAAAAGCTGTATGTTTCTAAGAATTTATCAGTTGCTTCTAGATTCTCCAGTTCATTGGCATATAAATGTCCATAGCAGTCATTTATGATCCTCTATTTCTGGGGTGGCTATTGCAAATCTTTCATTTCTAATTATAGTACTAGTTTTCTCCATTTTTTCTTTATGTGGCTAAATAGAAAATGTATATTTTATGTACTTTTTCAGAGAAGCTGATTTTAACTGTATTGATTTGGTCCATTTTCTAAATTTCTAATTCATGGATTTCCTCATATTTATTTATGTATTTATTTACTTTTGGTATTTCACTCCTATTCCAGGCTTTTGATTTTTTTCCCTTCTTTTAGTCCCTTAATTTATAAGGAAATATTATTTATTTGAATTTTTGTTGTTATTGTTTTTACTTGTTTCATACTGTAGCCCTCTATTGCTATATAGTTCTTTCTCAGTACTGCTTTTCCTGTGTCAGATAGGTTCTGGGAGCTTGTGTCTTCATTTCACTTGTCTATTATTTTTAAAATTTCTTTCTTCATTTCCTCACTTACCAATGAGTCAGCCCGCAGTATTTTGTTCAGACTCTATATTTGTAGACTTTCCTGCTTTTGTCTTGTGATATCATTGTGATAAGAGAAGATAATAATTATTTCAATGTTTGTGAATTTACTGACACTGTCTTTGTGACTCAATCTGTAGTCTATTTCAAAAATGCCCCAAGTGCACTTAGGAACATGGACTCCATTTTATGGGAGGTCATTGTCCTCTAAATGTCTATTAAGAACATCTGGTACTAATTTTCATTTAAAGCTATTGTTTTTGTATTGATTTTCTGCCTGGATGATTATGTCCAACAGTGAAAGTGGGGTGTTTAACACCCTTACCATTATTATGTTGCTGCCAATGTCTGCTATTAATTTGTGAATATGTGTTTTGTACATTTTAAAACTATTTTATGTGGTGCATATGTATTGATGAGTATTAAATCTGACTGATTTACTGATATTTAAAGCATTATATAATGCCAGATCTGGTCTCTTGTTACCTTTCTCAGGTGAACATGTAAGAATGGCTGGCCATGCCTTTTTGACATTCCATTTGCTTGAAGTATTATTTTCCAACCACTTATTTTGAGTATATATTCTACTTTTGAGTGTAGATATGTCTCTTGGATACTGCATAAAAATGGGTTCATGTTTCTGATATAAACAATTATCTGTGACATTTGATTTT
This sequence comes from Condylura cristata, assembly GCF_000260355.1. Classification (NCBI taxonomy): domain Eukaryota; kingdom Metazoa; phylum Chordata; class Mammalia; order Eulipotyphla; family Talpidae; genus Condylura; species Condylura cristata. The sequence goes on along the minus strand of NW_004567115.1, from coordinate 2,697,257 downwards.
GAGGTAATGTTCATTTAAATTTAAGATGATTTTTTTATATATGAGGATTTGCTTATCATTTTGTCTTTATTTTTTCTGGCTTATTAATTTTCTTGTTCAATGTTTTTATGAATGTTCTCTTCAATTTATATATGTTAATTCATTTCAATATGTCTTTAATGGATATCTAATATTGGCAAATTTTGTTAGCTTCTGTTTGTTTGGGAAAACCATTATTTTCCCCTCCTACCTGACACAGAGTAGGAAGTATTAAAAAGTATTAAAGAAGTATTAAAAATACCGGGCTGATACTGATAGTTTTTATCTTTGAGTATCTTGAATGTGCCATCCATTTCTCTCTTTTCCTGTAGCATGTCTGTTGATGAGTCTGATGTCAGTACCTTTAAAAGTTGCCTGCTTTTT
>NW_004567115.1:2680983-2696430 GCF_000260355.1 Condylura cristata | reverse complement strand
CCCCTGGAAAGAAAAGAAAAGTATATACTAGAACTGTTATAATGTATATAAGGAGTCCCAGGACTTAAGGAGCAGAGTGTAAGCTAGAGATCAGCACTGTCATTTAAGTTTAGGTGGATTGTACCACTCAAAGCACCAGCTGAAGCGTAGTAGTTGGACCTAAAATCTAGTTTTCACTCATCCTCCTATGAAGGATAGAAATACATATCTCTAATTCCCACAAGCTAACGAGGAACTACCTTTGTAGATACAAATTGAAGAACATAGGGACTGTGGATAGCTCTGCCCATTTCAAAGACCAATATCAACCAAGAGCAATGGGAAAATCTGCATCTTTATGTGCACCCTAAAGTGCTAGATGTTACCTTTCCAGAGTCAACCACATTGGCACAGGTGATGTTATTTGACCCAGCATGACTGAATATGTGACTGTGTATAACTAGCAAAGTATCATGTGAAATCAAGTATGAGCCCTGCTTCAGATAGGCAGTGACTTAGATCTGACATCTCTGTAGAGTATCATTTGGAACACAGGAACTATATTGGAAGAACAGTGCATATGGAGGAAAGAAGAAACACAGATGTCAACTAGTGAGAGTCGAGCTCTATCTGGCATAGAAGACAATTAGCAACCATTCTCTTAGAACTGAGTAGAACACTGGAATATTTTAACAATTTAAAAATGTAATTGAAGTGTAAAGTGTAAATATATTAACCAATAACAGAATGACTGAAGTAGAATACTAAAGGGACATTACATATTAACACCCAAGGGCTTAACATGATGGCTTCCAAAAAATTCTTTATGAAATTAGATCCTATTTTTCTAACAATTGCTAAGTTTGTTTCATCCATACTGACCTTCTGCTGCTCCTTAAATAAGGGGTACAATTAAGGCCTTAACCTTCAGAGATTGTCATGTGTCACTCATCTTTTCTCGAAATTTTCTCACTTCCATATTATTTATGAAAAGTCTACCCTCCACTATTTCCTATACTTTTTTTCCTATTCTTGATTCATTTTTTTCTTTTTATATCCATTTACTTCTAATAAAATATGTATCAGAATTACATATTTTTATTGCAATTCTCCCACACTTAGAAATAAGTTCTTTGAGAGCAGTGTTTTATATTTGCTTTGTCACGTTTTCAACATGAAGTTTATAAAACAAGTTCTGCCAAACATTTAAATTTAATTAATAATATTTTAGCAAACATGTATTCATTTTCCATTCTAGAAACATGAGCCATTATAGAGTGTTGTGGCCTATGGTGTTTTTCACTGCCTGTATCAAAATTAGTAAATCTAGGGTTGGCTGGGTTCAATCACTAGATTGTCAATACCAATAGTTGTTCAAACCTAAGAGAAGTATAGCACAGTGTCTAAGACTCCTGAGCTGTGGGAGGCTATGGTAGCACTTCAAAGACACTGGATCAAAATAATCCTAAGATTTAGAGCAAGAGAAATATCAGTAAAACCAAGAACTAAGTGGAGTGTTAAACTCAGTTGTTTGTAATAGAGCAATAATGTTAATACTAATAGCTTATATCTGCTGAGTATTTGCCATTTCTCAGGAAGGGTTCCAAATCCTTTATATACTTTAACACATTTAAGCAACATAATAATCCCTAAGGCTAAATAACATGCTTTAAAAATACCTCAAGATGTGGGCCCTCCCTGGTGGTGCAGCGAGTTAAAGCACAGCACTGAGAAGCTTAAGCCACTTCAGCATGAGTTCGATCCCTGCCTGCCCCAGAGGTGACCACAAGGCGTGGCAGACCTCTCCTGACCCGCCCGCTGCTCCCCTCAGCAGTGCGCTTCGTCAGTCTGCCTGTTCTGCTCCCCGCTCTGTCTCTGGTGAATCCTCTCACCCTCCGCATCTCTGGCCTGTACCCCAGTTCTGTATGAATAAATAAATAAATCTTTAAAAAAAAATACTTCAAGATGTGGTAAATAATGGAACCAGGCTTGAAAACCACCAAGTAGAGTCTATGTTCTTAGTCAAAATACTGTAATCTGTTTGAATTAATTTATTTGATTGTCTACATCAAATAGATCTGCATGAAATAGATGTGGGTCAAAAACAAATTCTTATGAACGCATTTTTCTTTCTATGAGAAATTTATCTGGGGAGGTTTATTTACTTTATATATTTTTGCATCATTTTTCATTCTTGTACAATATATGCTTTCTTATCTCAGTTATAGTCTCTGTGAAATTCTCACCACCAATTCACCCATGTACCATCACCATAGTCTCTTGTGGTTTTCTCACCCCTCTTTTGATCTTAGTCTACACTCCCCCACTGAAGAATGTCTCTAATTTATAGTTAACTTTTGATTTTGATAATTTCTTTACTATAATTACTTTTTTCCTGAGTCTATGAGAAATTTCTGATCAACTTGGAGTATGAGGCAGAAAATCCTAGCATTAATTAAGGCTTAGTAGTTATAAACCCAGGAACAGGAAAATCAGTTTTCTACGTAGAAAAATAAGTATGTATACAATATAGCATTTTGAAGGGTCCACTCAGTAGACTTGATATCCTGGGAAGTAACATTTTTTATGTTCTTATTTCTTGTCCTAAAAGCAAAGGAAAGCAATTGCTAATAACCTCCGAAAATCAAACTTTGATGTGCTTATGTATTCTTCATTGTGCATTACTGACTTTCATTTAAACTATTGTATTTAAAATTTATCCAATCATTACATACTATTTTAGCTTATACTTTCTTGTGAAAGCAGAAAGTCTTGTTAAACAAATCACAATATATTTTACCTATTATTTTCTATTTTTTATGAATTTTTCATTCAACCAAAAATAGTTATCTTACCACTAGTTTTCTATTGAAAAAGACTTCAAAGGAGTATGATCTAATTACTTTCTTTGACCTTTATACATTTCCCTTATTTATTTCCTTACTCAACTGATATTATCTGTTTTTGTTGCTCATTTTGTATTGCAATTATGGCTATATATACTGATATTAACTCTTATACTAAAGATAAAAAAGAATGACTATTTTTGAGCACACATTTTTGTGCAAGTAACTCCTAATATCCAGCCCAATTAAATTGTACTGTTATGGTATCTACAATTCAAATACTTAGGAATTTTAGGAAAAAAATAATTTGGATATCATTTTTATAAAGGACACATATATCGTTGCTAAAATATATCAACTTTCAATATTTGAAAATCCTTTTTATGTGGTGGCAATAATGAAATAAATTCTATCATTAGAAGAGTTAACCTCCAACAAATTTCACTCATTAATTTTGAAGTGACTTTTTAAAAACAAATTAGAAGCTTACTGAATTTGACCTGATGATAAAAGGAACATTTGAAAATTCGACTGAACCATGGCTCTGAAACAAGCTGAGGGCTGTCTTTAATGCATAAAAATGTACTGCAGCTCTGTTACCAGGAAAGGCCCGAAGGTATAGGCTTTCTTTTCCTTTAATAGTAGGGATGAAATTATGCTAGTTTTAGGCTCATCCTCTACTTTGCTCACATTTTGTGTCAAAATAGAGGATTTATTGAATGGTTGTAGTCAAGTACACACTGGGGTTATGAAATAAGCCGAGGTTAATTGATCCACACAAGGTTTGCTCTTATGACCTTGATCTCATTAGCCTTGTGCACCTAACAACTGAGCTAATCAGGCAGACATAAGTGATTCATCAAACAAATAGCACATTGTTGAATAACAAAACTTGTCAAAAATGCAGCCAGAAGTTCTAATGAATATAACAAAAAGGATAATACATACTCTCTGTCTTACATGAGCTTACAGTCAATTTGGGGAGGCTAATTACAGGGTCAAAAACAAACTTCAAAACAACAATAATACAATCACTAAGGCAAATGATGAAGGAGGAATAATTCCAGAGGAAGTCAGGGGAAAAAAAAAATGTTAGCCTACCTATAAGAATGGGTTATTGAATCTCATCAGCAAGATGTGACTGGTAGTTTGGGATTTTCTTTTTTTTTTAAAGATTTATTTATTTGCTCATACAGAATTTGGATACAGGCCAGAGGTTTAGGCGTGGTGACAGGATTCACGACAAGATTCACCAGAGACAGAGTGGGGAGCAGAACAGGCTGAGTGATGAAATACACTGCTGAGGGGAGCAACAGGTGGGTCAGGAGAGGTTTGCCGCATCATGTAGATCACCTCTGGAGCAGGGATCGAACTCATGCTGAAGTGGCTTTAGCTTCTTAGTGCTGTGCTTTAACCCACTGTGCCACCAGTGAGGGCCCGTGGGATTTTTCAATAGATTAATCTTGTGATGACTCATATGTTGTAGTAAATAATATGATGTGAATTCAGCAACTAAATGATTAAGTTTGTTCTATAGAAGAGAAAAATAAAGAAGAATTAAGAATAATTACTAAAAAAAAGTTACAACTAGATGTGAAAACAAATTAAGATAAGAATGTGGTATGAAAGAAGTTGGTAGGTTTTGAACATATGATTGTATATGGATATCACAGTCACAAATATAAGAAATTAATAAGAAGTTTTTGAAAAATGAGTTGATCTGGGCAGGGATCAACTCACACTGAAGCAGCTGTGGCCAGCTTGCAGTGCTGTGTCCTTACCAGCTGTGCCACCAGGGAGGGCCAAAAAGTGGCAAATTAAATATTTTTGAGTCTACTTAGAGCATTTTGGTTGTTTATTGTATGTTTTTCACATTTTCTATATATTGAATTATTTCATTTTTAAGTTGGGCAAAACGTTACCCACGATAAATTGGAAAAATAGAATTAAGATGAAATTTGAAAAACCGAATTTTCTGAATTTTGAAAATTCAGATCTCAGCCCATACAAACACTGTACTGAAATTACACTACAAACTCTACAGATTCAATATAGTAACATGGCAACCTACACATCTTATTTAGCCTGAATTTAGTTAAGTCCTCACATTTTTTCATTGATAGTTTCTTGGAAACAATGACTTTAAGAAATGAAATATGGTGGTGCAGCGGGTTAAAGCACAGCACTAAGAAGCTAAAGCCATTTCCGCATGAGTTTGATTCCCGCCTACCTCGGAAGTGACCACATGGCGTGGCAGACCTCTCCTGACCCTCCCGCTGCTCCACTCAGCAGTGTACTTCATGGATCTGCCTGTTCTGCTACCCACTCTGTCTCTGGTGAAGCCACTCACTGCCCCTGAACCTCTGGCCTGTAACCCAGTTCTGTATGTACAAATAAATAAATCTTAAAAAAAAAAAAAAATGAAATGGAATATAATGAAGCCAATTTTATGCTCAACCTAATTTACCTAGCAAGTAAGTTAAATTTCTAAAGCATATTTTTGGTCACAAAAATATCACCAAACTTAAAAATAAATACCCCAGCACTTCTAATATTAATAAGAAGCAGATAGAAGAGCAGAGAGAAATAAATGGAAAAAGTGATGACAAGAAGATCAAAACAAATACATAGTAAACAAATCTCATATGTCAATAATCACCCTACAAGTAAATGGTCTGAACTCATCAATTAAAAGGTATAAATGGGGTCCTCCCTGGTGGGGCAGTGGATTAAAGGACAACACTAAGAAGCTAAAGCCACTTCAGCATGAGTTCAATCCCCGCCCTTCAGGGAGGTGATCCACGTGGTGCTGCAGGCCTCTACTCACCCGCCCATGCTCCCCTCAGCAGTGTACTTGGTGATTCGGCTGTTCTGCTCCACACCCTGTCTCTGGTGAATGCTCTCACCGCCTCCCCTCCATACCTCTGGCCTGTATCCCAGTTCTGTATGCACAAATAAATAAATCTTAAAAAAAAAAAGGTATAAATGATAAATTGGGTTAAAAGTTTCAGCTGTCTATACTTTACTATAAGAAACCCATTTAAAGCTTTAAGAAAATCGAATTGAAAGTGAAAGACTGAATAGCTGTACCAAACAAATTATACAGTATAAAGCAGGAAATGTCATTTCATATCTGATAAACTACATATTCACCTAAAAAGATAATAAAGGAAAATTGGGCACTAAATAATGATCAAAGGAATAATTTGTCAAGGAATATATAGCTGTTATTGATATTTATTCACCTAAAACAGGGGAATTTAGTTATATAAAACAAATATTAACAGACTTAAACAATATGCCTTCAAAAATGCAATCAGACCCCAACACACCACTGACACAAAGAGATAGATCATCAAAAAGAAAGTTAACAAGGAAATAAAAACACAAAATGAAGTATTGGAATAGGTGGGTCTAACAGACATTTATGGAGCCTTCCGACCCAAAACAAATATATGCACATCTTCTCAAGAATAAATAATATGTTGAGATAATGGGACACAAAACATGACAGTAAAAATATATGAGAGTAAAATTTATATATCAAATATTTTCTTGGATCACCATTGTAAAAGTTAGAAATTAACCATAAAAGTAACAATTAAATAAACCAAAATGTGTAGAGTCTAAACAGTTGTTCTTGAACAACTCCTGTGTCAATGAAAAAAAAAAAATTACATTCATACAAAACTTAAGACTGAATCAGGATTAAATAAACAGCTTAAACTGTCCAATTACAAGTTCAGAAATTGAAAGGGTAATAAAAATCCTCCTTAAGGGTAGATAGGAGCAAAAGTGATGACAATGTAATATGGCGGAGAATTACTGGGGTGTTGGTTGGGTTATGATGTGATAAAATGTAATTTTAATGGTGTGAGCCTATATTCCTAAATCATAGACTGTGTTCTAAGCCATATGCCTCAAGAAGCATACTATTTTAGAGCCTCCCTGATGATACAGGGGTCAAAGTCTCAGCACAGCACTATTAAGCTATCACCAGTCATTGCAATATGAGTTCCATCCCCACCAGGGAGCAACAGACCTCTCCTGTCTCACCTGCTGCTTCCCTTAGCAGCTTATTTCAGTTGATACTCCTTTTCTGCTCCCCACTCTGTCTCTGGTGAATCCTCTCACTCCGCACACTAGGGCCTACATCCCAGTTCTTGTAGGCATAAATAAAATAAATCTTTAAAAAATAACTTTAAAATGTAAAAAGCAATATTAAAAAAAAAAAGCTGAAGTTGAAATGGTAGAGTAGATAAGGGGGGAAAGTAGAAAAAAATAAAGACAATAATAAAACCCTGAGAAATATTCATTTTAAGTGACAGAAGACAGAAGAGAGCCAAAAAGATAATAGAGAAGTTATAAGGAAAAATGGTGAACAAGATAACGGAAGGTGGAGAGACTTTCAGTGTGAGCAACAATGTCAATGATCTGATTCAGAGAGATATCACATACTTTGTAGATAAAAGTCACAAGTAATTTCTTTTAGAGCAATTTCAATAAAAGAAGAAAAGCTACATTAAATTTTGAAAAAAAATAAAGAATCTCACTAAATTATCAACAATACAGGAATCTAACAAAGCATCATTGTTTCCTAATGACTTTTCTGGGGTTTGAGTCACAATTATCCCAGCTATATAGTAAAAAAAAGAAACTTAAGTGAAAAGAAAAACTCTTCTAATAAGCTAGGTATGTATTTATTTCAACAAGACTCAAAATTGAGAGCATAAATTCAAGAAAATAACCTCACATCTAAACAGAGTAACCACTTCACCATGTTTTATGAGGAGTAAAACAGCATTATTTAATATATTCTGACTAGCATTACCCAAAGTATAAGGGAATAACTTTGAAGTTTGAAGGGAAAAATGGAAGCATCATTATGAAAGAAATAGAATGACAAATGCATGTGAAAGAATGCTCTAAACTTCAATACTCATGAATTAAGAGGAAGAACAAAGACATGTGGTCTGGGAAGATGAGAGACGGTAATGCATGGAGAGCAGATGTAAGCTGTGCATGATTTCACATTCCTTTGCAGACTCAGAGGAAAAGAGGAGGAGATATGGAAGGATTGGAATGTCATGTGACTAAACATCCCCTTAAATACCAATAGTTAAGAGCAGAAAAATCCATATAATGCTTTGGAATAAGAAGAAAGCATTTTAATAGCAGATTCTAGTTCAGAGGATACATATTAATTCTGAGAGATTGTATAAGAAAAGAGAAGACTTGACAGGAACCGACATTGGTTTTGTGACTTGAAAATTACCTGGAAGACAAGATACAGAAAAGCTTTGTAAATCAGAACTAAAATTCTTCTACTCTTGAAATTATAGGTCATGGAAATATTTGATTTAACCAGTCTCTAATGGTGCCAGCCTGTCAAGAAGAAGATTACTTACATGAGTTGCTTACAATGCAAAATAATAACCCTGTTAAATTTAAGAGGGTTTAAAATGCATTTCCTTTTGATAGGATTAAGAAAGTCCTAATATTTAGAAAAAGGAAATTAATATTAATTTTCTGAGGTACTGACTTGCTTTAAGTATATTTAAATAACAAAGGAACTACTTTTATCTCTAACTAAGAATTTAGGAAAGTGCATGGTGTGTGAAAAAATTGTTTTAATATTTGCCAGCATTTAATAAATTTTAAAGGGGTGTTGTTCTTCATTCTTTATTAATATACCTAGGATATAATAACAGAGACTACCAAAATGATAAAAAGAAAGGGAAAAAATAGCTTACTTAACTGTTCTTACAAAAATCTATTTCATAGATCATTATCATTTTCTTTTAAAAATTCTAATGAAAGTTTTTTGTTAATACTGTATGCATATACAGTGAAATAAAATATAATTGATATTATTATGTGAATCAATAAAGTTAAGTACGTAAGTCCTTCATTTCTATCTCTGTACTGTCTGCCTAAGTCAGTGGTAATAAGACAGTGGAGAAAAAATACTGAGGAATTGAATTGAAAGTAATCAATATGAATAGTGCATTAGATCGAGATCTTAATATTTTGTTATTTTATGTTGCTAATTTATTAGTCTATTTATGTGAATAATCAAATGCAAACTTCTGTTTCACTTGGAAATGTTCCTGAATAAGAAGAAACCTTTCAGAAACCTAAAAGAAACTACAAATGGAATTAGACCTTATAATACTGATTGTTTTACTTTTTGGACAAAATGCCTAAAAACAGAGAATTGGTGTCTGTTGTAACACCAATCTTTCTTTGAAATTTAAATATTATATATAAAATACAAGTTAGTTTATATAACAAGTTTAAATTTTTAATGTAATTTAAAAAAAAAAGTAGCATAACTACTCCTGGGAAACATGTCACATTTACGTTGCAATTTGTAGTATTCAGGGTCACACCAAGGAGTAAAGTGAGAAAAGGGCATACTCCAAGTTAAAAAAACAAAAACAAAAACAAAATCTATTAACTCTAACTTACGTTCAAAAATAAATACAGCACAATATACCAAAGTATCATATTTCACTGAAGCTTTATGGACTTTTCTAATATGAAACATATATATTTGAAAATGATTATGTTACTGGATTCTGTGTTCTAAAATTCTCTGACAAATGCAAATAATGGAGATTATAATCCTGCAGTTATCATGTAAGAATTTATTAAAAGTTAGGCAACTCAGTTTAAGGGAGTCAGTGCATCAGGATGAGGACCCGTACGATGCTTCCTAAGAAAGACTTAGAAGCAATTTTAAGCAGTTTTAACCCAGCATAATTAGAGGACTGAGTTATTACTTTGTTCTTCCTTCCATGATGAAATTCCTTTTCTCCAAATCATGATCACATCCTGCCTGTGTCTGTGGATTTTCATTATCCTAAAAGAGCTGTTAGTGACAAAACCTTGTTTTATCTAGTATATTGAGGACAAGTTCCTTCTTAAAGATAGGGACAGTCACTAACAGAGAATGGGTAAGTGACCTTATAGAGACAAAGCTGCTATCTACTTTATGATGACTTGGTCTGCCTGAGCCTGAATTAATGTTGAATATAATGGAGTCTCTAAGGATCACTGGACCTTATCTCCTGACTAACACAATTACACTAAGAAATCTCTTCTAAGAAGAATATGTAAGGTAGAGAGAAGAAAGTCATTTTCTAAATTGAACAATAAATGACATTTCTTTTACATGATAAAGTCTATTAATACTCATTAAATTGCCTAAACTAAAAGAAGACACCCAAGAAGCATTAAAAATGAAAATAATGGGCTGCAATTAAATTTGGGTCTTAATCTTTCACAATGAAATTATCATGCAGGGCTCTCTGTTGCACTTTCTGCAGTCAATATACATCTCAGAGTGTAGCAATCATCCAGTATTAAATATATGCAAAGCTTCATTACAAAACATTTTAAGTTATCAAAGTAGATTTTCCTACCAAATTGATTAATTAATCTCATTAATCAACTGAGACTTTCTTTGTAGATCAACTAAATAAATATATCTGGACACCATTATGTATTGTTTTAACAAGTAAATTATATTCCTGGTAATGAAAACAACATATTTATTGTGCATATTATGTACTCATTTTATCAAAAGCTATTTACATTAAATTCTAACAAATTCTTTCTTCCTGATTTGAAGTAGTTAAAGTTCATTTAAACAAGAGAGTGATATATCAAGCAATGCTCAATTTTCTTTCACACGCTTTCTCTGTTGTGCTTTCCTGACCACCTATTCCCTAGTTTTCCATTTTACTTTTACCTTTTCTCCCCTGTCTCCTACTGAGACTCCAGGTCATTTCACTTTCCCCTTCCTAAGTCTTCACCTCCTGCTACTCCGTTAGCAATATTAATTTCTTATTTTCATATCAATTTACAAATTTCTCCTTAAAACAGTTTCAGTTTCAATAATCCTCATATATTCAATTCTCACCTAAGCAGTCATTTAATTTTTTTTTCTTTTTTCTAAAATCTGGAGGAGATTATGGCCTAACATAGAGCCTGAGAAGCATACAATTCATATACTCTCTTGCAAGTACAGATCAGAGAGTGGAAACTCATAGATCTAGTCTAGGTAGTGAAGAACAACTCTTCAAAACGTGGGAAGAAATTAAAGGACCTAGTAAGGTATTGTCATGTGACACCACCCTGTATTTTAGTCCCACTTTTGACTTCCCAATTTTAATAAAGCAAAAGCAATGAGTCCTTTGTTCTGCAGAATTACTCTAAAAACTCCAACAGAAGTCCTTTTGTCAAAGTTGTATATGCTAATTCTGCATATTCCAAATTCAACCAGCTATCACAATAAATGGGCCACAAGTGGGCTTTATCTTCTATTAAGTATTCAGTTCCTTCTCCCTACCACCTACAGTAGGCAACCCTGAAGAAACACACGGTAAAAATTCTATACTGAATTAATCATGTTGAGAATTGGAAAATGAAATATAAATCTCTTTATTCCCGTATAATCTTTAGTACTATTTGAGGATCATATTGCGAGTTAAGGAGCAGATGACATTAATCTCCTCCAGATCTCTATTTTTATGAACCCTCTATTTCAAATGAGACCTATTCTTAATCCAGACTTACACAAAATACTCAGCTAAACCAGTATAGAAACTTTATTAAGTACTATCTGAAGATTCAAGACAGATCATTTAACTTTCACTATTATTTTTTTCTTATTTATGTTCCATTGTTTAGCTAAGGCACATGATACTTTAAACCATTTAAAACAGTGAAATTTCACAGTTATTTAATTTAAAATTTGTCTTCTCCCTTATCCACGTGTAGCCCAAGGATTACAATGTTTTAAATGATAGATTGCTATTCTGATTTATGTCACTGGGTGCTTTGGACTTAAAGTATATGATTTCACACATTTCCCTTTGTACTCTTTTGAGTGCTATTATTAAGAAGTAATGTTCTCAGGAAATCTCTCATTGTGGTTCAAAGCCAATCATTATAGTTGAAAGTATCTAAGATTTTAAATGATAATGTCAAAAGTGAATTATAACTTTCAAAATAAATTATTGTTAGACTATGCTACATTGTACAGTTTTCAATCATGGGCTTGAAGTCAGTTTTAATCAAATTTTAAAACATTTTCAAAATATTAACATTCTAAATTGTTTTTCTTTACTTTAAATTTCTAAATATTTTTAGGAATTTTGGGTGTTTTTTTTTTTTGATTTTTCAACCTACTGAACTACCTCTAAAATCAACAAAAACAGGGATGATAAACTACACTACTAGTGTTCTAAATCATGGTTATAGCTTTTTTCATTCAACATTCATCAGTCCCTGGTTTTCTCTTAAAATGTGGCTATTGGATATCACTGTGCTATTTCAATGGGTATATACTGTGTCACTGAAAGATCAGTGACTGCTAATAAAACATTCAGAACAAAAATGTTGACTCTACTTCTCCATTTATTTTGGTGCCTGCAAAATGCCTCACTTGTTTTGTTGTAAAAACAAGGGTGTTTCAATATAAACAATAATAAAAGGGGAACAAAATGCATATTTGAATTAGTAAACATTTAAAATAGTCAAAATATCTTTATATCCTGGGTTTGTCATAGAATATTTGTAAGTTTGTGCAGTTTATCAAAACCAGGGAACTATGCTCTAGATTGGTTATGATCCCCAAATAAGTGGTTGTTTTCATTATCAATGTACTACTATTACCCTCAAATAGTACTACCATCTTCTTAGCAATCTTACCAGTTGGACTTTTTTCTCTTCATATCTACAATTTCATACCTTTTTAATTTTTGTGCAATACCCAGCTTTCTCCCCCTTATACTCAACAGGTGATCCTCAAAATTTCCACTCAAGAAAATAAATGCTATTAGATAATATATCCTTCATCTCTCTACATAAAAAAATCAGCTGAATTTTTACTCTTTCCCTCTTTCTAATCAAAATGGAAAGAGAGCCTGTAATATTACTCTTCCCTTACTGCCTTGATAGAGTCCTCCTTTTTGTAATCATCCCTCATTGAAGCTCTGTGACTTCGACTGAATCTTCTATCACAATTTTTGTCCCTGCAATTCACAGGCACACATATCCTAACATAACACATAAGGAGGAAGTACTGTATTGATTACTTTCCTACTCCTATCTCTTCTTAGAAAATTGGTTTTCTATGCCTACTGCCCTTCAAAATGTCCACCTTCTGTTCATTTTTCCAGCCTTCTCTATTATAGGTGCTAGCCTTAATATTTGCTGAAACTATCTGGGTTTTGCGAAGATAAAAATTTACCTGTGTTGACTAATAATACATGTTTTCCAGTTCTCACTCAAACTTCTGTATTATATCTTAGACTGCCAAAACATATTATGACAAAGTAAAGGATTTAAAATGACAGAAATTTATTCTCCCACAATACAGGAGAACGAAAGGTCCAATATCAAGTTATCATTTCAAGATTAATTTCTTTTGAAGACGCTGAGGGAAAGTCATTACACGTTTAAAGTCTGACTATTAGTGGACCCAGGATTGATTGACATTTCTTCACTTGTAGCTGCATTACTGTACTCTGTCTTTCTTTATTTGACTTCTCTGTTTTTGTGTAAAATTCTCCTCTTCTGCTAGATATGCTAGTCATTGGAATGAAAGGTCTACCAAACTCATGTATGACCTCAACTTAACTTGATTACCTCTATAATGACCCTGACTCTAAATAAGGTCACATTCATGGTTACAGGAAGTTTGGGACTTGGACATATATTGGAGTAACGCAATTCAACTCATTATAACACTGAGCAGCATTCACAAATTTGAAATTTCTTCATTATACCCTCTTTTATTGACTTCTGGGAAACTAAACCCACCGGTTTCTTTTATAAGTACACTTAATTCTCATTTAGGAGCTCATTTATTTCTCTATCCAACACCTTTATTTTACATTCACCTGCTAGAAAATGTACATATCCCAAAATTTGAAAATATTTCAAATTTCCATCTAGATAGCTCTTCCTAGATTCATAATACTCATCTCATGCCTAAGTGGCATTTCCATTCAATGATTCTTATTTCCAAAACAATGTATCTAAAACTACCCCAAGATTTTTCTCATACATTTTATTTCTTACTAAATTAAATTTCCATTCACTTAGTTTTTTAATACCAAAAATATGGAGTGATTTTTCCCTTTTCCTTATAGCCTCTCCCAGTTTATCATAGTCAATTACCAAGATGGGTTACTTCATCTCCCAGTTTATCATAATCAATTACCAAGATGTGTTACTTCAAACTCTATTATGTATTTAAATTTGATTCCCCAAGCACAAACTTACTCTAACCCATAAGCCTTTATGATTTAGATTGAAAAGGTTTGCTAAGTGAGTTGGTTTTCTGCATTCTTATAAGCTTCCAATTTCTCTACAAGAGCAAGTTTTAAATTTGAAATATATATATGTATATTTAATATATATATGTATATATATGTATATATATTAAAACATTTAAGCCTAACTTAAAATGTTTTAGTTTTTAAAAAAAATTTAAATTTTAGAAAAATTTTATTCTCTTTCACAATCCCCATGATACTCTTGCCATCATTCTCATCCTACTTAACAACAGTTTTCAAGATTTATTCAGTATTTTTAAACTTTCTGTTTCTCAAATGCAAGGCATATCAAATCAGATCTTTCCACATACCATTCCTATCTGTTAGAACACTATTTCTTCACACATCATCTACCTATCTTGAATTGCAGCTTTAAGCTTTGATTTAATTATCACTTCCTTAAAATAGTTTTAATAGGGAATCACTACACTTATAGGAATTAGTCTATTATACTCACTCACTAAATTCTATAATTTCTATCAGATATATATATATCATAATAATTATCCATCAATTTGTTTTCAACTTCTAGCTTTATTCTAAATGTTTGGTGGTTCAGTATTTAAAGAAAAGATCATACTAATTACAAATCAGCATAAGTTTAATCTTAACCTTATCACTAATAAACCTGGTCAGGGTTTTTAATATTCTCACCTGAGAAAATGACTTACTTGAATAAATATGATTGAATTAACATCTGGTATTTATTCATATGATTGGACCTAGGACAACTGAAAATCTGTGTCTCACAAAAATCACCCTATACATTCCTATCTTATCTACTCCATTTTCAACCACAACCCCAGAAACTTTGTATTATTGCTCATTTTCAAACTACTCAAGGAGGTCATCCATATAATTTCATGAAGGCTGCATTTTTTTAAGAAGCACAGCCTTTAACATTTCTTTCACCCTGAAGACTCATTTTTCCCTTAGAGTCCTATTTCCTAAGATCTCGCCCCATCTTTAATCCAATTTTGTTTTTGCTAAATAGAAAATCAGCTAACACAGGAAATCAGTCTATGATAAATTGGTAGATTCTAAAAGAAATAAGATAATCTTTCCAAATAGGATGGTCCTTCTATGGAGAGAAAATATATCTATTTGTATATGTGAAATTCTAAATTATGGCAACATGGATGGAGCTGGAAGGGGTTATGTTCAGTGAAATAAGCCAGAAAAAAGAAAGAAAGAAAGAAAGAAAGAAAGAAAGAAAGAAAGAAAGAAAGAAAGAAAGAAAGAAAGAAAGAAAGAAAGAAAGAAAGAAAGAA
>NW_004567115.1:2678206-2680883 GCF_000260355.1 Condylura cristata | reverse complement strand
AAAGAAAGAAAGAAAGAAAGAAAGAAAGAAAGAAAGAAAGAAAGAAAGAAAGAAAAAGAAAGAAAGACATCAGATGGCTTTACTTATAGAAGAAATGTAGGGGACCCAATTAAAGAATCAGGAAAAAATAATTATAATTTTTTTCTAACTTATTTTTTCATATAAAATAAAATTTAAAAAAAAATTAGCAGGCACCTATACAACAGACATGCTCTCCAGGGGAGGAGGAGGGAGAGGGGTCAAACAGGGGAGGAAAGAGCACAGGAGACTCGTGTGATAGTGCATGGGCTGCTTGGTGGTGGGAATTCTATAGATACTACACCTGAGAGAAGAAAGCATACATTGTACTAAAAGAAAGAATGGTGTAAATTATATATAAAGTAAAAAAAATTAAAATGTCAAAATTTAAGAACATGCCACATCATTACTCTGTTAGATACTGTTAAACATTGTTTGTCATAGATAAATGTATTTTGTGTCTACATTTATATGTAAATTATTTTATTATAAATAGTTATGTTTTTTAATAATCTTATTCATACTTAAAACAAAATCTAAGTTTATGAGTGATTTAAACACTAACCCAAATATTCTAGGGATAATTATTTTTTTACTATTTTCATTAAAAATATAATTTCATGAAAATATGCTTTTACTAACAAAATCAAATCCCTTCTAACATACATTTCTAGTATCATAGACTTGAAAAGCATGAGAAAATTGTTATAAATAAAAAATAAAAAGTTGTATTTTATCTCCTTTGCAAGAAGACATTTCTCAAAGCCTCTATCTTTTCATATAGTTTCAAGTAACTGCACTGTATCCTAAACCTTACTTGGTGTCTTCTTTTAAATTCTAGTTATTTTCAACCAATACACCTTTTTAAATATTATGTAAACCTTTTCTTCAAACCATTTTTAATGACCATGTCATTGGCTTGTCAATGTGATTAAGATATAGATTACCAAGAAAAGAAATTCTACTTTGTTGCTATGTGTGAGTAAAAAAATTGATTAGGCATTCCTCTTTATTTAAGACATATATCAGTACATACAGTTACAGTCTGCCCTCATTTAGCCTTTTCATTTGGGGTACTCCATATTACATGAGAGCACATCTATTTGAATCTCTTTAATATTCATGATCCTCTCACAAGTCTGAGCAAAAGAGCTTAAGCATTTGATAGCAATCTGAAGAACTTGATTAACAATGTACTAATCATCAGTACCATTGACCTGATTCAAAAATGTTTTCAATTCATCCATCACTTTTATAACCAAAGATGATTGCATTATTTTACCATTTTATATTTAAATAAAACCCCATGAACTGAAAAAACTATTTCTACTAAATGCACCTAGTAACAATTTAATGTTTTTTAAACTAAGTTCTAAAGTGACCTTTAATGACCAATTAGTATTTGAACATGGGAAAGTGGTCTGCAGTAAAATCAGGTCATTCTGATTCCACATCACTAAATGTTAAATTGTGCCAAGGATTTAATTTTGCAATAAATTGTTATTGTTGCTACAAAAATCCAACTAAGGGATATTACTAGGAGTAATTATCCATATATCAAAATGCTTTGAATGTAGAATATGAACTATAATTACCCCCAAAAATTGTGTATCATTCAAATGTTAATTTAAGGATTTTATTTATATAACTATAATTTTTTTCAAGAATTTTTCAATCTATACCAAAAGTATAATACCAGCATAGCAAATTTAATAACAATTTTAAGAATAAACATATACTACTCTTTCACTTTTGAACTCAAATATTATTTATGAGTATTAGGCTCCTGTAAGATGATATAGTAACCTAGAGGTCTAACAACGTACCTTTCTGCCAGAATGTTACTAAGAATTTATCCTATTGGTGAGCTCATACTGCATCATGCATATTTTAGTAAGAAAACCACACTATGAAACTTGAACAATCTGAAAATATATATATCATTTTCCAGGCAGGTTGAAACATTACTCCATAGTAATAAATCCAATATGACAAATAAAATAGGTAATTCCCCTGCACATATTCTTTCACTTTTTCAAATATTAAAATATATTTAAACATTTATGCATTAGCACACCTGTTGAAAGTTTTCAAATCATGATTTTGCATTAGTTTAAATATTATTATTCTTGGGGCCTCCCTGGTGGTGCAAGGGGTTGAGGCCCAGTACTGTGAAGCTATGTAGAGCCACTACAACCCAAGTTTGATCCCAGACTAGGGAGGTGACCCACATGGGGCAGGGATGTCTCCTGATCAGCCTGCTGCTCCCCTCAGCAGTGTATTTCAGTCAATACATATATTCTGTTCTCTACTCTGTCTCTGGTGAATCCTCTCTCTCCCCACATCTCTAGCCTGTATCCTAGTTCTTATATACATTACTAGATAAAATCTTAAAAAGAGAATAACTATTAAAAAAATAAATATTATTATTCTTTATTTTTTTCCTGAAGCAATATAATGTTTAAGTATGATTTAATATAGTTAGAGTACCATATATTATATTTTAAATTTACTAAAGATGCCAAACTATTGAGGGTAACATATAAACTAGATTTGATTAAAAATGTGAGAACTGAATTTTGAAATAATTATTACTTTATGATCCTCTTGTAAAGTCTAGCATATAATAGCATGAAGGTAAGCAATTGAGTTTTTTTTT
>NW_004567115.1:2660682-2676965 GCF_000260355.1 Condylura cristata | reverse complement strand
TATCTGCCCAAATGCCATTTGTAATACATTCTATAAAGGAATTCTCAAAATTTGCAAGGGGTTGCCTTTGAATTGTCTTCTTAGTTAAATGATTTACATGACTATAATGGAAACATAAAATTCTAGATGAATGAGAAAATAAACTTCAAGTGAGTTCAGCAAAAATCTCCATTATCAATGAAAAACAATTTGACCAAAGCAATTTGAAATTCAGTCTACTAATAAGGAAGGTATTGTTTCTATTATCTGATTTCATAATGTTTAGAAATCACAAATACACACAAGTTATATAACATATATGTAAGTGGACATTAATTTAAAAATTAGCATTATTTTATTTAAAGGGATGAAAATCACCTAACCTAGTGCTGGACATGTCAGATATGTTTTCAAATTTCCATAAGATTCTAGTAGTAAAAAATACCTATAAAAAAACAGTTAAAAACAATTTTTGAGTAACCTGAAAAAAAAAAAAGTCAGATCATTTTGTATAACTAAATGCAAGCCCTGGGACAAAATGTAATAAATATATTTCATAGAAAAGAAAGGGTAAATATTATGAGTAGTAATGTTAAACTTATTACTTGTCTTGAAACATTTCTATATAGGTGTCTTTAGATAACAATTCAGAGGCCTATGTCTTGGAGTTCAATGAGGTAATCCAAAACTCTGAGTTGAACTAGAAAAAGTAGAAAAGTTTTTGCATGAGAGGTTGAACAGTTTTCTGCATTACACCTGTATTTGTATAACTGTTATCTAAATGTCCCATAAAGGTATCATTAATAGAGACCTTTTGAGATGACTAAAACAACCATCTTTAAATTGAAATTTTTACTTTTAAACAGCTTTGGGGGCATTCAGGTAAATACAGCATGAGTTTATAATTAGTCTGACATTTCTAGACACAATTAACTTGCAGATTCAACTACTTGATTTACATATATAAATATCATCATGCATTGACAATTCATAATCTTCCTTTGGAAAATGTAACTCCATCATAAGTCATACTCTGGTGGATAGTCATTTAATTCTCCTGATGACTACACACACATACACACACATTTGTGGCATTCAGGAGATCTTTTCTCAAACACTAAAATTTTTTTGCTAAGCAAATAGGCTTTCTGGCCTAGAAGCCCTACAGATATTATTTGACTTTAGGATATAAATATAAACTCTTAAAATCTCTATCTGTAAAGAAATTTTACCAAATTTGTATTTCAAATATACCTTTTCTAGAAGTTTAATATAATTTCATTTCTTTGCAAAATACACTATTATTTTATGTTATCTCTCTTAAAATCTAAATATTAGGATGTTACTTGTGAATAAACACAAGAAAGCATTTTCATGTAGCTTTAATTTATTATAATAAAAAAATCATATATTAATTAAATTCATGTAATCATTCTATTTCCAGAATATACTTTTATTTTATGAAGCAAATTTTTGTCAGAGAAATCATGTTTATACCCATTCTTAAATGTCAAAATATATCTGGCAACATTCTATCTGGAAAGAAAAATGAGTCAGGAAAAGAATATAGAGAACTAGCAAATAAAATATAGAAATATATCAAGTAAATATAAAAATAATATCCTAATTCATATAGATATGTGAAATTTAGAGTCACAGTCACTGATATCAAAAAAAGGGGGGTTTGCATCTTTTTAAAGAACTATTATGTATAAACCATTTATTTTCCATTATTTTCAGAAAATGTTGCTTAAATAGGGGTATTTTTGTAGCATAAAATGTTTAAACTGAATAGATTTAATTTTAGGTCCAGTCAAATGTGTAGTTGTCAAGCATTTAATGCTGAAATACATTGCCTTAAGAAATGTTATTTTAGAGCTGTTTGCCTTTTAAATTTGAACACCATATATCTATTTGTCGAGCTGCCATTAAGGAGACTATTGTAGCTGGAGGTGTTGGTAAGAAGATGACTAAAGGGCAACATCATGTCAAACCCTCAAGTAGGAATTATTGCCTTTCTTGCCTCAGTTCCCAGCTGTATTATGTCACCAAATCACATCACAGTGTAATCAAAGATGAATAAAATATTTTTTTTCTTTACCTTAAATGCTTTTTCTGTCAATTACAATCAAAGGACATGATTTCAGGTCTGTCAGTTTGTGAGGCTCTTTCCTACTGATGACTAAAGCTGTAATCTGCTAAATATAAAATGAATCAAAAAGTCTTAGAATGATTTTGCTATTAAGAAGAAGAATTTTTTTTTCCTCCCACAGGAGACAGAAAAGTGATTTTTTTTTTTAAAGATTTATTTATTTGTGCATACAGAACTGGGGTACAGGCCAGAGGCTCAGGGGCGGTGAGAGGCTTCACCAGAGACAGAGTGGGGAGCAGAACAGGCAGATCGACGAAGTACACTGCTGAGGGGAGCAGCGGGCGGGTCAGGAGAGGTCTGCCACGCCATGTGGTCACCTCCGGGGCAGGCGGGGATCGAACTCATGCGCAAGTGGCTTTAGCTTCTCAGTGCTGTGCCTCAACCCACTATGCCACCAGGGAGGGCCCGAAAAGTGATTGGCCTTTAAAGAGTGAAATCAAAGGTTTTGTTTTGTTTGTTTTGCTTTTTGTTTTTAATAATCCCTTTGGTTTTCTTCCTTTTATGTTTTGCTCTTCCTGCTTTAGTTCTAAATCTTCAGTTGCAACACTTTGTTTTTCTGAGACAATATGCATTGTACTCCAGTCAAAACTGTAAATTTTGTAAATATTTTATTAGTCCCTTGTTTTCATGTGTCCAAGACTTTCTAGCCACATTACCACCAATAAGGCACCCTGTAATGTGAGCAGCAATCTTCTGTAACTGTACATGTTTGTAACTTGACTACATATTTAACCATAATCAAAACATTTTCCCAGAATGATTTTAGCTTGTAGTAAGGATTGATTTCTTTGATCTTATTAGTGTTATTTTACCATAGGTTGTTCCTTATTTACACTACAGATGCTGGCAAAAATGAAAGCAGTATCTGTGTTAACAGTGCCTGATAAAGTAAAATAACTGGCTCACGTAGTCTCTGCCAGCTGCTTTCACGATGAAAATCAGGTTGCTTATAAAGAGGAGAAAGGCTTGGAATACAAACATCTGCCATCACAAGTAATTTTACAGAACTTTCATGAACTACCTCTTTAATTTCCCTATTAATATTTAATATTCCCTATTAATATTTAGGCACACATTTGGGCAATCAAGATGCCTTTCATGTGTCTCAGACCAAATACCATTTTGGGTACTCATATACTGAACTACTCTTAGGAAGTATAAACATACAGATGCAATGTTTAAAATCTTACTTACTATCCCTGAATTTCTCATAAACAATTACTTCACTGTCTTTCTGGGTTGTCCTATAAACACCCAAACTCTATCCACCTCCTTATTTTCTATTACTTTTTAATTACCAAATTAAGAAATATATAGTTAGCTGAGTTGCCATGTTGTTTCAGATCTTCCTTTTTTTAGGATGAGAGAGAAAATCACAGATATGTATTACTCAGTATTTTTTCTGTCAGTTAGTATATGCACACAACCCACAAACACATATGCACGTGTGTGCACAATACCAGACTGAGAAAAAAAGTGTGGAATTGGGCAATACACATAATTTGGTAATAGGGATATTTGATTCCACATCTGATTTCAGGTGCTAGTAAATTCCAATCGGTTGAAACAATATGTCATGCATAGTAAATAAACACAAATGTCTTCCAAATAGTTTAACAAATGAGAGATTACCAAGTGCATTTACAAAAGAGTCTCTGAAAGAGGGCCCTCCCTTCCTGTTGGCGCAAGGGATTAGGATGCAGCACTGTAAGAGAACCCGCTGACACTGAAGTGTGAGTAAGATCCCTGCCCCGGAAGTGATCCACATGACACAGCAGCAGACCTCTCCTTGCTCACCCGCTGCTACCCGCAGCAGAGTACTTCGGTGATATGACGATTTTGCTCCCCACTTTGTCTCTAGTGAATCCTTTCACTGTCCCTGTAACTCTGGTTGTACCCCAGTTCTGTTTGTATAAATAAATAAATCTTAAAAAAAAAAAAAGTCTCTGAAAGAAAGACACGAGAGAACTTTGTTATTTTGTCATTAGCGATGTGAGCTTGAAATTAAGACAAAAATCTTCCATTTCTGTTAATGAATGCCCCTAGTATATGATAATTATCAGACTGGTTTGCTACCCCACCAGGGGCAAGAGCTAAAGAAAACATCTAACATTAGAATGACAAAAGCCTTATATGTCACCTTCTGCAACTTGTTCTCCTACAAATTAAGAAGTGAATACCAAGATTCATGATGCAAGGAAGAAAAGAGCTGCCTGGTGGGCAGGCTTAAGTCAGGACTTTCTGCAGCAAAATGACAGAAGAGATAACATTAAGCTTCACATTTAACTAATGTTTTCTAGAAAAATGAACAAGATTTTCTATTTTTTAAAAATTAATAAATGTAAGCATATGTTATAACGCTCAGCTATATCAACATTTGGAACAAAATACTACACACATGGCTATCCTTCCTGTTAATTACCCACTCAAATTTCAATCTTAAATCAACTCTAAATACATCTTTCCAGATGTCTGTTTCTTTCCAGAATTGTGTGTGTGTAAGAGTGTATATGTACGTGAAGATTAATTTGACTTTTGGAAGGTATCTGAATGTAACCCCAAACTCAGAGAATTCTAGCAAGGCAACATCATGCCAATGACCTGATAATAAGCAAAACATACATTGTCAGCAGAAAACCTTTGATAATTTTATTAACAAGGGTAGACATTATTCATATTTTTCCCTATAATGCTAGATCAAATATTTTTTACATTTTTTAAAGTTTTTTTTTATTTATGCATAAAGAATTGGGGTACAGACCAGAGGTGCAGGGGCACTGAGAGGATTCACCAGAGACAGAGTAGGGAGCAGAACAGGCCAACTGATAAAGAACACTACTGAGGGGAGCAGCAGGTGGGTCAGGAGAGGTCTGGCGCTACATGTAGGTCACCTCTGGGGTTGGGAGGGAACCCATGCTGAAGTGGTTTTAGCTTCTTAGTGCTGTGCTTTAACCTGCTGGGCCACCAGGGAGGGCCTTACTTCAAATAATTTTAAATACTATTTTAGTCATGGGACTTTGAAAAAATATTGTGTGTTCACTGAGTCTCCATACATATATAAAATTAATATCACCTATCCACTGGGATTCTTTGAGGAGTAAAGAAAACTAAAGGAGTTACCATATGACTCAGCAATTCCACTCCTAGGAATTTGCCCAAAAGACCAAAAAAAAAAAAAAAAACTCAAAAGGAAAGCTTCACTCTTGTGTTTATTGCAGTCTAATTTACAATAGCTCAGATATGAAAACAACCTAAATTCCCCCAAAAGGATGACTGGGTCAAGAAGATGTGGTATATATACACAATGGAACACTATTCAACAGATAAACTGTGCCATTTGAAGCAACATAGATAGAACTAGCAGGGATTATGCTCAGTGAACTAAGTTTGAAGAACAAAATATATTTAATAGATTGTCTCACTTAGAGGAGGAGTATGGAGGAAACAAGCAAGAGTTCAGGAGAAAAATAAAAAGACAAAACTAGCAGTCAAACTATGAATCAGAGACATTCAGCAGGGGAAACTTTTCATTGTCTAGATGAATGCATAGATTCATAAACATACACAAGCCTAAGGATGGGAAAACTAACAATAATTTGGTAAAACTGATCACCTAACCAATAGGAGGGCTTCATTTCTCCTCAAATACATGATTTTTACCACATCACATTAGTGCTTGCCTAATTGCATCCCACCATTTGAAAGTAATAATATTTGTTCTGCTCCCTTGGGTTTTCCCACCAGGCTGCTCAAAAAAAGAATTGAGGAAAGGGAGAATTACCATTTTGTCAACTGCAGCCAAGCTCCAGAGAGGTGAGGTAATTACTGGTAACTCATTATGGCATCACTGCCTCACAATTGGGGTTGGAGGTTCTAAATAATCTGGTTGTCTATATTATTTACAAAAATGACTCTAAATAATAAATTGTATACAACCTTTTTCTAAGTACTGCTATTTATGAAGTCACAAATATCTGAGGTTTTGTCAGTAGCATTCAAAAGCACTCTTAAAATTCCCATCTCTTAAAACTACCATAGATTTTTTTTTTCCATTTTATTTCTTCATGATGAATATCTATTAAAGGCTACAATGTTCTCAAGGGCTTTGTTCCATGTTGTTCTCTTTTAGGTGAAGAAGCTGCAAGAGCATTTCCATCTGGGTTCTTTTATTACTGGGTGAATGACATTTAAAAAAAAAATGGAATCAGTAAGACTTCTGCCCCAAATTTAAGAGATGGCACGGTCACAGTCAGCATCAGCATAGTAAGAAATGCAATCCTATTATGTAACTGGCAGTAGGAAACTGAAATGAACAATAAGCCATCCTAAAAGAAACTTAACTCACTTTTATTTTTCTTGTTCAAATGTGGTGGAGGTTTCAGCAAGAGTGTACACATAAATTATTACCATTCAATAATAATAATATCAGCACTTTTATAAAGGAGAGATGCATAATAGAAAGTGTTATCCCAGCCTTTGAGTACATGGGCAAGGAAACATTGGCATAATTTGCAATGTGACCATTGGCCCAAAAGAGCTTTATTTTTCAGTGATTTTACTCATGTGACATTGATAAACTCTAGATTTACAAGCCCAAAAGATATTGTAGCTCCTTTTACTGAGAGTGGAATGATGCAACAAAACCATGTTTCTCTAACTCTCACTAAACTTCATCCTGTCAGTGGTGGAAGAAGCTTCCCTGTAGCCCCATGGTGGACATCACACAGTCACAGCTACTCCCTGCCTTGGCCATGACAATATTGTCAGTTCTCTGGTGTCCCACTTCGCAGAACCAACATGACTGATCTAAGTAACTATAATTCTGATCTTTTGTATTTTAGTATAGAGCAGAGTAGTCTGACTGATAATTTGCAGGTCACTGAAAAAACATACAGATTGGAGTTAAACAAAATTAATAAAATTTCCTTAAATGAAAAAAAATGCTATAAATAGGAACAAGTCAGGTTATCTACAGTTTTTTACAAAAAAAAAAAAAAAGAGGAACCAATAGATGTTGGCACAACATAACAAACAAAAATACCCAGATAGCTTACTGAATAGTTGGCTCTTCATTTGGGTATCTTAATACTTCTCTGTGAAATGACATAAAACATAGCACATTCTCTATCCCACATACAGTGTCTGCATTGACAGGTGGCAGGTGGGAAGACAACTCTGAAAGGAACATGCCCCTATACTTCTAAATACCCTATGGCATACCTTTACAATACACAGTATGATACAAGAAACGTGCCCTAAATCTTCAATATGGCAGCCAATTTCCTTTCTACCCACAAAGCAGACATGAAGCATGGAAACTTGATGAAACGCATATCCCTCAACCTGGTAAATGCAGTAAGATTAACAAAAATATTTTAAGACAGCCAATAATTATAAAAGCATTGCTTGCCATTGCATAATTATTTAATAAACCACATAACGTACAACTGTTATTCAGTCACAGAGGCCCTCTTCACACTGCACCATATGGCTAATGGCTTCGATTGCTCATCACACCATACTGAGAATTCCTTCTCATCATACTGTATTGGCTGCAGACTCAGTTTGTGGCTAATGTGTGTGTTACCCTTTCACTGCATGTTTATTTTATGAGATGGTGGTATCTGTTTTTGGTGTTGATTCTAAAATGATAAACTACTATTTTTACGACTTAACTGGAAAACTGCTTCAATCTCAATACTCCAAGATGAATTTCAAAATAAAAATTTTGTTATCTTTTCCCTAGTTGTATTCCAAATTCTGATCGTTTGTATTTTGATAAATGTCAACCTAGGGAGTTAAGATTTACCATAATGTTACTGATAGATGTAAAAACTACATTAATGTATTAAACTACATTATTGTAGAACATTTAATGGGTAAATCTTTACCTATTGTAGGCTAAGGTAAAGCTTCAGAATTCCAGATATTTTGGTTCCATAAACTTTACTGTTTATATTCCATATCAAAAGGCACCTCAGTGAACCTCTCATAGTAATTTCTTACTGAACATCAGCAAATATTGGGATAATGCAGACACGTCTTCGACACATTACTTTCTAAATGAATGCTATTTCAAAGATACATTCTTATGATTTTGAGGATTAAAGATAAGGAAAATATCAAATGTAGTCTTGTAAAAATAATTTATCCATTTCATTTTCAAAAATAAAGCCAAATATTTTGAATCATCCAGATTTGACAGGCATCTTTTAAGACCAGATGTTTTGGCAATGAACTTAGATTCTAAAATGATTGAATGAGAAGGATAAAATTATTCACAACAACAAGCCCCAAATACCAAGCAAATAACCAATATCACAACCTCTTTGTTTGGAAGTAAAAAAAAAAATACAAAAGATATATTTTTGATTTCACATTAGGAAAACTGATTTCTGGTTAACAAATTTTCTGTTTCTAAACATTAAGAATGTTTCAAGTTGGAAAAAAATATGTTTACCCTCTTTGAATTTAATCAAATTTGTTGATGGCAGAAATTAGCATGACTAGTGCTTAGCTGAAAATCAAGATGATTACTCCTAAACATTTCCCAGCTTTAAAGAACCCAACATGTTCATTTTGTGTTTCAGCCAACATAATTTTATAACAGTTTGGCTTCTTATCTATTCAAAGATGAGTTTGGCATCTACTGTATTTGCAAGGTGTAAAAGACTCAATTTTCCTTTTTCAAAGAGGAATCATTTAATGATGAAAAAAAATGGGACAGATTTAGTTTGAAATATAATGTACCTAAACCTAAAAATCCATGGAATTAGATGAACTAAGTCCTCTTGGATTAGAAAGTAAGATATTGCTAGTATAATTTTCTGAGATCAACAGAGTAGACTTTCTTTGGTGGGCCATCTAATTGTTGGATGAAATAGCATATGCTTAGACATATATTTGTAATCAGTTTTAAAACTCAAATATTTGTACCTTTATAAGCAGAACTGCAAATTAATCTTATTCCACTACAGTTAGCTCTAACATCTCAGGAAACTTTAATTGAATGAGATTTAAGCCCTTGTTTAAAAAAGAATAAAATTCACAAATTCACCAATATTATTCAACTGTTTACAAAGTAATTAAATGACTTGCTTCTACCTGAAACTATAAAACATGTAGACTAACACAGGAAAAATATTCATGATTAAAACTTCAGAAATATATTTAAGTCTTTGTTCCCAGCAGCAAGGACAACAAAATAAAATATAAATAACCAAAAATATATCAAACTAAAAAGCTTCTGCACAGTGAAAGAGACAGTAACCAAAATGAAAAGACACTCCACTGAATGGGAGAAAATACTTGTATACCATTGATATAGCAAGTGACTAAGATCAAAGACCTTTAATTTCCTCATGCAACTCAATAGAAAGAAAACAAATAATTCAATGAAAAATTGGGCAGTGCAGCTAATTAGGTATTTCTCCAAAGAAGACAAAATAGATGGCCAACAGGCACTTGAAAAAAAAAAGTTCATTATCACTTACCATTATGGAAATGTAAATCAAAACCCCAATGAACTACCACAACACACCAATTAAAATGGTCCATATCAAAAAGACAAGAAGCAAGTGCCTGACATGGAGTGGAAAAAAAAGGACCCCTCTTACACTGTTGGTCGGAAAGTAAACTGGTTCAGCACCTATAGAAAGCAGCGTGGCAGTTTTTCAAAAGACTAATTCTACTTTAATTACACTCCTGCATATCTACCCCAAATACTAATATAGCAGGAGGCTTGAAAGTCCATGTTTATAGCAGAATTATTTACAACAGCCAAGATAAATAGAAGCTTAAGTGCCCCAACTAAGAGTATGGATCAAGAAGACATATTACATATTTACAATGGAGTACTACTTGACAATCAAAAAGGATAACTTCATGCCATTTACAGCAACATGGATGAAGTTAGTTTTTTTTTTTTCTTTGTACTTATCCTAAGTGAAGGAAGCCAAAAGGAGAAAGAAATATAAGATGATCTCACTTATTTGTGGGGTTCAGGAAAAAAAAAAGGTCAGGTGTAGAAAATTTTAAAAAATCCTCAAAACTTGACCATAGGTATGAGGAATCATGGAAGGGAAGAGGACAGGGGAAGAAAGGGATTAGAATAATAAGGGGGAATGGAGAAAACATTAGTCTATGGAGGAGAACTAAGGGTGACTTGGTGGTAAGGGAGCCATGGTAACCACAACTGAAGGACAAATCCTATACTATAAAAATATTGAGTAAAATAAGCAATAGTAATAATAAGTTGAAAGGGAACCCAATGTACTATGAAAAAAGATATGGCAGGTGCTTGCTCTTGGGTATGATGTGGTAACATATTTCTGAAGAGGTATGAAACTCTACATCTAAATTATTATACAGTGTTGTAAAACAATGCTACCTCAATACAAATAAGTAAATGGGAAAATATAGTGAAATGTTTATTCAAAGTTAAACAAAAATTCTTTATGAAAAGTAAGTTGATTAAAAGTCTTAAAAATAAACCATTTACTTATTTCACAACAAACTACTGCTTAAAATGTGTAATGTCTGCTTCTTGACAACAGACAATTCCATTATCCTTGATCCTACAGAGATGTGGGCTGTGCAAGTGCAATGGAATGCCCATAGTAAATCAGTGGTTTCAATAACTGAATAGTACACTAGTGCCCATAAAGTGTTAATTCACTTCACATCGGTGAACAATTTACTTGAAGACAGCAGTTTACCCACACAGACTCAACTTAGAATTGATCCATTATTAGTAAGACTTTAGCCTTTGTTCATTTCTACAATGGGTTCAGCTTCCATGTATCATTTTCAGAGCACTGATTTAATGGTTTGGTACATTAGTATCAAGATCTGCTTTTCCTTTAACTATGTATAGAATGAGGACTCATTTCAGTGAGAAAATGAATTCATTTGAAACAGAAAAATTTACAGCAGTTTGTGAGTTAACTTCTGATATTTTCTCCAAGGCTCTTCAGGCATTTCCAGTAAATGAAACCCCAAGAAAGTTTAAGTCCAACATTCTAAACTATCTACTGAATACTGTACTTGTAAAGAAAACAAACTTTTGGACTTTAATTGCTTGTTACTAAATAGTTTTTTTTTTAATTGACCTACTCTAATTTAGTGTATTCTGTGTTCTTTTGATTGTTTCATCCAGAGTTCATGCTGTGATATTGCCTCAATGAAACAAAGACAAGGGAATACAGTCTGGTTAGGTTCAAACTAAAACAGTTGGCATTTATCTCTTCTAATGATTTTGTTCTTTGTAAAACTACAAAAAAATTGTTTTTTGAAATAGACACTAGAAAAATTAAATAAAAAAATAAACTTCTGGTATTGCATGTTATCTCAATTTTTGCAAAATATACTTCTGTTTCCTCAACTATATAATTGAAATGTGTTATTTCTACATTTTAACTATGATATTTAGGGCCCTCCCTGGTGGCGCAGCGGGTTAAAGCACAGCACTAAGAAGCTTCAGCTACTTCAGCATGAGTTCGATCCCTGCCTGCCCGGAGGAGATCCACATGGCGTGGCATACCTCTCCTGACCTGCCCGCTGCTCCCCTCAGCAGTGTACTTCGTTGATCTGCCTGTTCTGCTCCCCGTTCTGTTTCTGGTGAATCCTCTCACCTTCCCCATCGCTGGCCTGTACCCCAGTTCTACGTGAATAAATAAATAAATCTTTAACTATGATATTTATATTCAAAATTACAAAGTTACATTTTCCTATCATGTTTTGAATCAACAATTGCTGGTTCTTTTTTGGTTAGTGCTCTAGAAAATATTAGATTTTCTCAAAAAAAAAAAAAAACAAGTAGATAAAATACAAACCAAGTAGTTAAAATAACATTAACACACAAATTCTTCAAAGGGTTATAAATTTAGGAGAAACATTTTCCATCCATCTTAATTGAAAAAACTACATTGTAAAATAGAGTATTCTACCAGTTAATGTGCCATATTTTAAGCCTGTACATATTTTACCTACTTGTCACTGTATCTGCTGAAAATATTTTTTCTTTTGGAAATATATTTGAAACGACAGCACAAAATGGGGAACTCAAAATCTACCTGTGAAAGAGAAGATACTCAACTACTAGGAAAATGAGAATGGAAATATATGAGGTGTTACAATTTCCTTGTGTGGTTCATAAACTAACACTAAATTCAATTCCATGGATGAAGTTCCAAAAACTCTCTGGCAACACCATGAATATCAACATAACAACTTCAAAATCCAGTGCTCAAAGGAAAAAACATACATTTTGGGGTTAACATTTCTGTAAGTTTATAAAAAGAAAAAAAAATGAAAAAGAATAAAAAAAAATACCATCTTGAAAGTCCCATCCTTTTGAACCCTACCTTTTTGATATTCCTTGCCAAATTCATTATGAAGTTCTTTGAAATACTTGACAAAGCTTTAAAGATCCAAAGATTTTCCATACAATTATTCACATTGTATAAAGTATATTTTATTCTGGTGAAGTGAAGTTACATAAAAGTGTATAATTGTTTTGTTCCTCTAACATGAATACCAGTAGTATGAATAGTCATTTTCTGTGAAATATTCTAACCAATTTGAGAAGGAAATGTAATAGAATCTATCAAGAAGTATCAACAGACAAAGGAGTATCCTGGAAAGCAAGATTTCCAAAAGAAAACTACAAATGAGAAAGAAGAAAATAATACCTTTCTTCTTGATTACTACTTGTGTTCTGAAGTGACTTCCAATTGATTATGTATTACATTTTTGAAGTTTTACTCCATATCTCCTTTTATTTTAAAGGCAAAACTTAAAATTTCATTAATACTGATCTAAGTAGAAAAAAAAATAGGCTACATTGTACTTTTAACAGCAGAAGATGGGTCTTATATATTTTTACATTTCATAAAGTTAGTTTATTACATTGCTTCTTTTACCTGAAGACAAATCTTTTCCCAATATTTTTCACATTAATTACTGATAGTCTCGTCATATATTTTTATTATATTTTATTTGTGTTTGGAGTTTTAGATAATGGAGGTTTAAAGTAATGACTAACTGGGTATGACCCACATAATTATCAGTCTCCACATTCACTCAGTGGATAACCTTGCTCTAGCCAAACTCCCAACCCTCAGACATGTTTGTTCACAGGAAAGGTTTTCACAAACACCTATTATGTTCAAAATCCAGACACTATCAAAAAGTTAAAAGAGAAAGATAGAAATGATATTTGTACCCTCAAAGAGGTCACCAAATAGTTAGAAAGACAAGGCACACACATAAAATTAGAACTTTCCCACACAAAAGAAACAGGTCCAGGCAGTGTTGTCTACATGCACATCAAATACTTATCTATGATTATATATATTTTTTTAAGTGAAGAGTAGAAACAAATGTTTCTGAAGTTAGGTGAAAAAAATAGGCTTTCTAATTTTAATAAGATATTTTTTGTCATTGTTGGTGTCAGTTAGGAACCAAAATACATTATTTCAAAGCTGACATGATTAATGCAACATGTCAAAAATGAAAGGGGCTTTTCAAATTTTAAACCTGAAAGTTTTCAAGCTTTTAGGCTTTTCTATGTACATCATCACATCTGTAAATAATTTTACTCCATTCTAATTAGAATTATTTTTATATCCTTCTCTTGCTTAATTCTTCTAAGTAGGAATTCCAGTACTATCCTGAGTAGTAGTTGTAGAAGTGAAAATCCTTGTGTTGTACCAGATCTTATTGGAAAAGTTTTCAGTTTTTTTTTGTTTGTTTGTTTTGTTGTTTTTTTTTAACATTGAAAGTGATGTTAACTATGGATTTGTCATATTTGGTCTATGATACGCTGACATGTTCTTTTTATCCCTAGGGTGCCTCCCCTTTTGGCTAATGTCTCTTGTTCTATACAGAAACTTTTTTTTAGTTTGATGTACTTCCAGCTGGTTATCTTTTCCTATAGTTTCTCTGCTTTGGAAAATGAGTCTTTAAAGCTGTTTCTGAGATGTATATCCCAGAGTATTTTTCCTATGCATTCTTCTATATATTTTATGGTTTCAGTTCTTCTGTTCAAATATTTTACCCATTTGAATTGTGTGTGTGTGTGTGTGTGTGTGTGTGTGTGATGAGTTAATATAATGGTTTCATTCTTTTGCATGTGGTGGTCTAGTATTCCCAGCACCATTTACTAAACCTACTATCCTTCTCCCATAGCAAATCCTTTGTTCCTTTGCCATAGATTAGTTGTCCATACAGATGTGGCTTTATTTCTGGTTCTCCTGTTCAATTTCATTGGTTTGTGTTTGTCTTTGTTCCAGTACCATACTGATTTAATTATTATGATTTTGTACTATAGTTTGAAGTCTGGGAACATAATGCCTCCATTATTCTTTACAGTCAGGAAAGCTTTAGAAATTTGAGGGTGTTTTGTGTGTGTTTCCTTGTGAATTTCATCAACAGTTGTTCTATTTTTTTTTTTGAAAAATGTCATTAAGATTTTTAACAGGATGCACTGAGTCTGTAAATTACTTTCAGTAGGATTGCCATTTTGATAATGTTAAATCTTCCAACCTATGAGTAGGGAATGCCTTTCCATTTATTTGTACCTTTTGCTATTTCTTTAACAATGTTTTATAATTTTCTTTGGTTAGGCTTTTTCCAGGTATTTGATTATTCTTTGTTTCAATTGTAAGTGATCTGGTTTTCTTCATTTCTTCTTCAGACTGCTTCTTTGCATATAGGAAGGCTAATGCATTTTGTGTTTTGATTTTGTACCTACTACTTTATTAATACGGTTATGTTTTAAATATTTATTTATTTATGCATACAAGAACTGAGGTATAGGCCAGAGGTGTGGGGGGATGAGAGGTTTCACCACATTCAGAGTGGAGAGCAGAAAAGGCAGATATACATAAATACACTGCTGATGGGAACAGTGGACAGGTCAGGAGAGGTCTGCCACACCATGTGGGTCACCTTCTTGCCTGGGGATGAAACTCATGCTGCAGTTTCTGCAGATAGCTTCAGAGTGCTGTGCTTTAACCCACTGCACTCCCAGGGAGTGTCCATGGTTATTATTTTAATTAGTTTTGGTGTGAAGTTTTAATGGTTGTCTATGTATATAACCATATAATTTTTAATCAGTGATAGTTTTACTTTTCCCTACATGGATTCTTTGTATGTCTTCCTTATGCCCTTTGCTTTGGCTAGGACTTTCAGTGTTATATTGACAAGAAGTGGCAACTGGTTCATTCCTGATCTTAAAGGTGATTCCTTAAAGGAAAGGATTCACCTTTTCATCACTAAGAATAATATTGGCTATGGATTTGTTAAAAATGACTTTTGTTACATTAAGATAATTCTATCCTGACAATTTCAAGGGCCATCATCATAAACCGATGTTGAACTTTGTCAAATGCATTCTCAGTATCTATTGGTATGGTCATATGTTTTTTATTTTTTTCTTTCTGTTGATGTTTTGGATTACATTAATTGATTTTCAGATGTTGAGCCATACTTATGCCCCTGGAATAAGTCCCACTTAGTCATGGTAAGTTATGCTTTATATGCATTATCCATCCTTTCTATATTGTTGAACTTGTTTGCTTATAAACGTTCATAATAATACCTGACTATTCTTTTGATTTCTGTGAGACAGAAGGGAGAATGAAGAAGTAAAAAAAAAAAAAATGACAAGGAAATTAAAAAATAAGGAAAAAGTGAAAGCAGAAAATAAATAAGCAAAAACAAGGGAAGAGGAAGGAGCAGATAGAAGAGGAAATAAAGGGAATGGAAAGGAGAACAATAATGAAGGGGTTAAGAAAATTATATGTATGTGTGAAAATTTGAACTCATGACTCCACTGCCCCTCCCCCCCCACTGCTATTTAAGTCTGTTCCACTGGATTTGCCATAAGGCTTAGTCTTCCCTGGATTTGCTATCACCTTTGAGGTGCCCAGGAAAAGAAACCAACCCCCCAAAAGAAAAAAGAAGAGACAGAGAAATCAAATTAATTGATGTAAGAAAAATAAAAAGACAGACATTGTACCCTTCACAGGAGTTGTGGCATGTGTGTTAGTATTGAGTACTATGTCCATCTGACCCATCTGCTCAAGTCCTTCTTGGGGGCTTCTCTGCAGAAGTAGAAAGCAAGCAAGCAAGCAAGCAAGCAAGCAAG
>NW_004567115.1:2656879-2659272 GCF_000260355.1 Condylura cristata | reverse complement strand
GCACCTCTGGTCTGTGCCCCAGTTCTGTATGCCTAAATAAATAAATCTTAAAAAGAAAATGACAGTATCCAGGAGATAAGCAGCTAATTAAATTAGATCAAAAACACTAGAAGGAGCAATAAAAGTAGAATAGATCAAATGGAGGATCAAATTAATAAACACAAAGATAGTGATGCACAAAGCAAATAGTGGTAGAAGAGAACATAATTTAAAAACAGCAGCAACAAAATAACAATTTACAGCTTCTAAAAAGTAAACATATGTGACATCCCCAACATGGTAGCAAAGGGATACTAGTGTTAATTTTTCTAGGAGAGACAACCAATAAGAGAAATTGCAGCATGTTCCTAGTTGGATCCAGCCCTTCTGGACTAAGTGGGTGATTTGACAGAAGCAGGGAGAAGGTAAGAGCGACAGTGGAAAGGAGAAAAGAGAGCTATCCATCCAGAATCCTTTTCACTTCATTCTCCCATCCACAAAGCTTTACCACTTCATCCTGGAAAAGAAAAGGAGACTGGAAGCCCCGGGGAGGGGAAGAGGACCTTGAGTTGTCTGGGAGCTCCAAAAAGATTAAAGATGAAAAGACAGGCACAAAGCTGACACAGAACACAGCTGGAGCCTGAGTGCCAGAATAATCCCCTCCCTCACTACTCCATTCCCAGATACCTGCTGGGAAGCATAATTCTGAAAGTTTACTAGGAGGCATCTTGATCACCACATAGTAATCAGAACCAAAACACCAACAACCTGAGTATTAGAAACAAGTTATTTCTCTTTGAACCTGAGGGACGGTGGGCTACAAAAGCAGGGGTGAGAAGGGGAACAGGCATGAAGATCAAGCATGCTGGAGGCTCTGCTCTATCTCTTGTTTTTGGGAACTGAGAGCTGAATGTGATCTCCAGTAGGGGGACCTGCAATATACACAAGCAACCCACCAGGTGACTGCCCCTAAAAGTGATACCCTGGGTGCACAACTGCATTACCTGCTGCTGGCCATAAAGCCAGGCGCATACTCACATCCAATCTGAAAGCAGAAAGGCAGCACAAAAGTGGGGCACTGGGAAGGACATGTCTTACCTGAGGACTGCCACCTTACTAGGCATGCTCCTGCATTCTGATGAAGAACAGGAAGGCAGGGTTCTTGGCATGGAAACTTCTATAACTGCAGGCACCTCACTGGTTGTCTCCCCCCATATTCCAAATCTGAGTGTAAGAACATGAAATTAGGTGTATGAGGGGCCAGGTGTAATTGCAGTCACAGTTCTGGGCAAAGGCTGACAGCCAGAGACAGAGAGCAAGGACTTGGAATCCCCAAGGCAAGAGTCACCAAAACTGTGGGAGCATACCTAGCTATTGCCTGCAGTTTGGACCTCAGTACACAGATACAGGACACATGGCGAGGAATCTGTCATAAAGGTGAGAACCCCACCAGGGTACCACCCACATCTTGGAACTGAGAACTGAGAGGTAGGGTGTAGGCATGGGCTCTGTGTACTGCACTGGGAGAGCACAGAACAGACACAATTCCAGTGCTAAATCTCTCTTCCCACCTCAACCACTTCTCAGAGACCCACTGGGAAAAGCACAATGCTGAAAGCTTACCATGAGAGGTCGTTGACATCACCTAGTGCCTAGAACAAAATCAACTACTACCTATTGTTAGAAGCCAGGGACTCTTAAGGTTCTGTGTGAGAACAAAGAAAGGGACAACTACAAAAATGAAGGAAAGGGCCTCATTATCATCTTCACAAATTGAGTAATTACAGGGGGAGAGAATCCCAAGAGTCAACACCCATCAACCTGTCTACAACATCACCACCCTTGATTTGCTCTGACTATTAGTTCTTGGCAAACCAGGAGAAGCACCCAGATGAGATGCCCGCTGATATCAGTGGCACAGTGGCACAACACAATAGAACAAATTAGAAGGCAAACCACAGGGAGATAGAAAATTTTAAAAAACCAAGAAAATCCTCAGAGAGGCACATCACAAAAAGAAAATCAACAACCACAATCCAAACAATGGTATGGTGATACTCTGAATTTGTCAATACATCTGATTGGTTTGTCTTTGTATGTATCTGTTTCTTTCCTCATCAGATTCACTCATTCATCCATTAATTCATTTCCTTTGGTTTTCAAAGGAAAACCAAATCACCATAATCAAAAAAGTGAAAGAAGTCAAAAAGTGAAAAGAATGTTATGAGGAAAAAAAAAATTAAATCAAA
Organism: Condylura cristata; assembly: GCF_000260355.1. Taxonomy (NCBI): domain Eukaryota; kingdom Metazoa; phylum Chordata; class Mammalia; order Eulipotyphla; family Talpidae; genus Condylura; species Condylura cristata. Next base: position 2,657,044 of record NW_004567115.1, on the reverse strand, counting down.
AAAAAGAAAGAAAGAAAGAAATTGAGTCGTTAACGAGGGAAAAGCAAGAAATTAAAATTTCAACAGAAATTCAAAAGATCAAGCTAGGGCCCTCCCTGGTGGCGCAGCGGGTTAAAGCACTGCACTGAGAAACTAAAGCCACTTCCGCATGAGTTCGATCCCCGC